>NW_026871760.1:0-45876 GCF_028564815.1 Eubalaena glacialis | reverse complement strand
GTGCCAGAGTGCTCCTTCGGTCTCTTTTCGCTCGCCTGCAACTAACGCACTAGGGCAGTTTTGAAGTTTCGGATTCGGAAGCTCTGCGAACAGTGGCAATTCTCGGCAACAAAGGGCAGCCCCAGCCTCAAAGCTGCCGGAAAGCAGAGGGCTGCTGTCAGTCTTCAGTGCTGCAGTGCCCCCCGTGGTTAGGAAAAGGGCGCTCTCCTGAGAGCAACACGGTGCTTGCCTGTCCTTGCAGGAGGCATCGCCAAGGCGCCAGTGCTAAAGGGAACACGACTGTGCCGGGCAGGCTCATAGTGAGGCCCAGGGACTGCATGCACAAGCTTGGGCGTGCAGCCATTTCCCGTGAAAACGTAGTCCACGCAGGGCCTTCACGCTAGTGAGCTTTCCAGGTCTCCTAGGCCTCCTGCCTCCTAGGCCCCTCCCGTGGAGGAAGACTGCAGCGCGAACGTCTCTTCCAAGGGGGACTTCACAACGTCCAGGGACCTTGGGCCTCCGGAGGACAGCTCGTAAGGCGGAGAGAAAGGCGACACACTGCTTCCTTCGTGGCAGAGCTAGACGTCCGAGCTTGCTAACGGCCGCCCGAACACAGGTCCGGCAGGTCTTTGAGGTGTACGGCCAGTGGTTGCCAGCGCTGAACCTGGGCGGCAATGAAGCAACCCTCTCGGTGGGCTTTCGAATGGAGCCCTTGCTTGCTGTCTCCCTACGCCAAGCAGACAGTTGCCTTTCGAAGCAGCCTGGCCAAGGCACACTGCTCCCCTGAAGCACCCACTAGCTTTTGGCAAGGCGTACGGACGGCGAGGCCTAGCCCAAGGCACTAAGTACGTCACGCTAGTCTCCCCGTCCCGTGCAGAATTGCCCTGGTACGCGTCTTAACAGGGACGGGCAGGGTGCCGCTTGAGACTCTTGGCCTCTGTCAGAAACTACCTGGACTCTGCAGGGCGCCCCTCTGATGCCGGTGACCTAGTGAGCAAAGAAAGCCCTCTTTCCCCCGCTGGAGAGCAGGCTACGTGCAGCGTCCAAGTTTCCTGCGGGAGAGTGTGGCTGCCTGTGTGGGCTTCACTTCTGGAAGGCCTGTGTGGAGCGACGAGAGAGGGTTCCTAGAGAAAGGGAACGTGTCCTGTGCCCTGCAGGAGGCATCCCAGAGCCCTCATGGCCAAAGGGAAAGCTAGAGCCCTCCACAGGGTTCCAAGTATCCTTCAGCTAGCCCGTCCACGCATTGAGGAGTGCAGGGGCTGTGCACTGACTCTGGGGCAGGTGGGGGCAGGAGCTCCAGCGTGCTTTTCCTCCTCCCCGTGCCCCATAGAGGAACGCTGCGCACAGGATCCCCCATTCTGGGCGACTGCGCAGCATTAGGCTCTCGAGTGCCTCCGGATCACCGCTTTGAAAGCAGAGTGAAAGGGAACCTTCTCCTTTTGCTCCAGCTAGCTAGCTGCCCAAGCATTCAAGCGACCTCCGGAACACAGCTCTCGCAGGCCTTCGGTGCCATGCCAGGGGCACGCAGTGCAGAGCGTGAAGCTGCAAGGAAAACACTCTTTTCCTGGTGTCCGTTCCGGGTACCCTTTTACTTACCCGCCCTTTCTCTAGGCCACGCAGAGACTAGCCATGACATGCTGTCTCGAAGAGGTAGAGCTTCCCCTGAACTCTCCTACGCTTAGAGACGGCGCGAGGACACGTAACCTTCCTGGAGCCTGAAGTCCCGTAGACTCCTCACACACTGCACAACTCCCTGCTGGGAGATGAAACCGGGGAAGTGCCAGAGTGCTCCTTCGGTCTCTTTTCGCTCGCCTGCAACTAAACGCACTAGGGCAGTTTTGAAGTTTCGGATTCGGAAGCTCTGCGAACAGTGGCAATTCTCAGCAACAAAGGCAGCCCCAGCCTCAAAGCTGCCGGAAAGCAGAGGGCTGCTGTCAGTCTTCAGTGCTGCAGTGCCCCCCGTGGTTAGGAAAAGGGCGCTCTCCTGAGAGCAACACGGTGCTTGCCTGTCCTTGCAGGAGGCATCGCCAAGGCGCCAGTGCTAAAGGGAACACGACTGTGCCGGCAGGCTCATAGTGAGGCCCAGGGACTGCATGCACAAGCTTGGGCGTGCAGCCATTTCCCGTGAAAACGTAGTCCACGCAGGGCCTTCACGCTAGTGAGCTTTCCAGGTCTCCTAGGCCTCCTGCCTCCTAGGCCCCTCCCGTGGAGGAAGACTGCAGCGCGAACGTCTCTTCCAAGGGGGACTTCACAACGTCCAGGGACCTTGGGCCTCCGGAGGACAGCTCGTAAGGCGGAGAGAAAGGCGACACACTGCTTCCTTCGTGGCAGAGCTAGACGTCCGAGCTTGCTAACGGCCGCCCGAACACAGGTCCGGCAGGTCTTTGAGGTGTACGGCCAGTGGTTGCCAGCGCTGAACCTGGGCGGCAATGAAGCAACCCTCTCGGTGGGCTTTCGAATGGGAGCCCTTGCTTGCTGTCTCCCTACGCCAAGCAGACAGTTGCCTTTCGAAGCAGCCTGGCCAAGGCACACTGCTCCCCTGAAGCACCCACTAGCTTTTGGCAAGGCGTACGGACGGCGAGGCCTAGCCCAAGGCACTAAGTACGTCACGCTAGTCTCCCGTCCGTGCAGAATTGCCCTGGTACGGCGTCTTAACAGGGACGGGCAGGGTGCCGCTTGAGACTCTTGGCCTCTGTCAGAAACTACCTGGACTCTGCAGGGCGCCCCTCTGATGCCGGTGACCTAGTGAGCAAAGAAAGCCCTCTTTCCCCCGCTGGAGAGCAGGCTACGTGCAGCGTCCAAGTTTCCTGCGGGAGAGTGTGGCTGCCTGTGTGGGCTTCACTTCTGGAAGGCCTGTGTGGAGCGACGAGAGAGGGTTCCTAGAGAAAGGGAACGTGTCCTGTGCCCTGCAGGAGGCATCCCAGAGCCCTCATGGCCAAAGGGAAAGCTAGAGCCCTCCACAGGGTTCCAAGTATCCTTCAGCTAGCCCGTCCACGCATTGAGGAGTGCAGGGGCTGTGCACTGACTCTGGGGCAGGTGGGGCAGGAGCTCCAGCGTGCTTTTCCTCCTCCCCGTGCCCCATAGAGGAACGCTGCGCACAGGATCCCCCATTCTGGGCGACTGCGCAGCATTAGGCTCTCGAGTGCCTCCGGGTCACCGCTTTGAAAGCAGAGTGAAAGGGAACCTTCTCCTTTTGCTCCAGCTAGCTAGCTGGCCCAAGCATTCAAGCGACCTCCGGAACACAGCTCTCGCAGGCCTTCGGTGCCATGCCAGGGGCACGCAGTGCAGAGCGTGAAGCTGCAAGGAAAACACTCTTTTCCTGGTGTCCGTTCCGGGTACCCTTTTACTTACCCGCCCTTTCTCTAGGCCACGCAGAGACTAGCCATGACGTGCTGTCTCGAAGAGGTAGAGCTTCCCCTGAACTCTCCTACGCTTAGAGACGGCGCGAGGACACGTAACCTTCCTGGAGCCTGAAGTCCCGTAGACGCCTCACACACTGCACAACTCCCTGCTTGGAGATGAAACCGGGGAAGTGCCAGAGTGCTCCTTCGGTCTCTTTTCGCTCGCCTGCAACTAAACGCACTAGGGCAGTTTTGAAGTTTCGGATTCGGAAGCTCTGCGAACAGTGGCAATTCTCAGCAACAAAGGGCAGCCCCAGCCTCAAAGCTGCCGGAAAGCAGAGGGCTGCTGTCAGTCTTCAGTGCTGCAGTGCCCCCCGTGGTTAGGAAAAGGGCGCTCTCCTGAGAGCAACACGGTGCTTGCCTGTCCTTGCAGGAGGCATCGCCAAGGCGCCAGTGCTAAAGGGAACACGACTGTGCCGGGCAGGCTCATAGTGAGGCCCAGGGACTGCATGCACAAGCTTGGGCGTGCAGCCATTTCCGTGAAAACGTAGTCCACGCAGGGCCTTCACGCTAGTGAGCTTTCCAGGTCTCCTAGGCCTCCTGCCTCCTAGGCCCCTCCCGTGGAGGAAGACTGCAGCGCGAACGTCTCTTCCAAGGGGGACTTCACAACGTCCAGGGACCTTGGGCCTCCGGAGGACAGCTCGTAAGGCGGAGAGAAAGGCGACACACTGCTTCCTCGTGGCAGAGCTAGACGTCCGAGCTTGCTAACGGCCGCCCGAACACAGGTCCGGCAGGTCTTTGAGGTGTCGGCCAGTGGTTGCCAGCGCTGAACCTGGGCGGCAATGAAGCAACCCTCTCGGTGGGCTTTCGAATGGGAGCCCTTGCTTGCTGTCTCCCTACGCCAAGCAGACAGTTGCCTTTCGAAGCAGCCTGGCCAAGGCACACTGCTCCCCTGAAGCACCCACTAGCTTTTGGCAAGGCGTACGGACGGCGAGGCCTAGCCCAAGGCACTAAGTACGTCACGCTAGTCTCCCCGTCCCGTGCAGAATTGCCCTGGTACGGCGTCTTAACAGGGACGGGCAGGGTGCCGCTTGAGACTCTTGGCCTCTGTCAGAAACTACCTGGACTCTGCAGGGCGCCCCTCTGATGCCGGTGACCTAGTGAGCAAAGAAAGCCCTCTTTCCCCCGCTGGAGAGCAGGCTACGTGCAGCGTCCAAGTTTCCTGCGGGAGAGTGTGGCTGCCTGTGTGGGCTTCACTTCTGGAAGGCCTGTGTGGAGCGACGAGAGAGGGTTCCTAGAGAAAGGGAACGTGTCCTGTGCCCTGCAGGAGGCATCCCAGAGCCCTCATGGCCAAAGGGAAAGCTAGAGCCCTCCACAGGGTTCCAAGTATCCTTCAGCTAGCCCGTCCACGCATTGAGGAGTGCAGGGGCTGTGCACTGACTCTGGGGCAGGTGGGGCAGGAGCTCCAGCGTGCTTTTCCTCCTCCCCGTGCCCCATAGAGGAACGCTGCGCACAGGATCCCCCATTCTGGGCGACTGCGCAGCATTAGGCTCTCGAGTGCCTCCGGATCACCGCTTTGAAAGCAGAGTGAAAGGGAACCTTCTCCTTTTGCTCCAGCTAGCTAGCTGGCCCAAGCATTCAAGCGACCTCCGGAACACAGCTCTCGCAGGCCTTCGGTGCCATGCCAGGGGCACGCAGTGCAGAGCGTGAAGCTGCAAGGAAAACACTCTTTTCCTGGTGTCCGTTCCGGGTACCCTTTTACTTACCCGCCCTTTCTCTAGGCCACGCAGAGACTAGCCATGACGTGCTGTCTCGAAGAGGTAGAGCTTCCCCTGAACTCTCCTACGCTTAGAGACGGCGCGAGGACACGTAACCTTCCTGGAGCCTGAAGTCCCGTAGACTCCTCACACACTGCACAACTCCCTGCTGGGAGATGAAACCGGGGAAGTGCCAGAGTGCTCCTTCGGTCTCTTTTCGCTCGCCTGCAACTAAACGCACTAGGGCAGTTTTGAAGTTTCGGATTCGGAAGCTCTGCGAACAGTGGCAATTCTCAGCAACAAAGGGCAGCCCCAGCCTCAAAGCTGCCGGAAAGCAGAGGGCTGCTGTCAGTCTTCAGTGCTGCAGTGCCCCCCGTGGTTAGGAAAAGGGCGCTCTCCTGAGAGCAACACGGTGCTTGCCTGTCCTTGCAGGAGGCATCGCCAAGGCGCCAGTGCTAAAGGGAACACGACTGTGCCGGGCAGGCTCATAGTGAGGCCCAGGGACTGCATGCACAAGCTTGGGCGTGCAGCCATTTCCCGTGAAAACGTAGTCCACGCAGGGCCTTCACGCTAGTGAGCTTTCCAGGTCTCCTAGGCCTCCTGCCTCCTAGGCCCCTCCCGTGGAGGAAGACTGCAGCGCGAACGTCTCTTCCAAGGGGGACTTCACAACGTCCAGGGACCTTGGGCCTCCGGAGGACAGCTCGTAAGGCGGAGAGAAAGGCGACACACTGCTTCCTTCGTGGCAGAGCTAGACGTCCGAGCTTGCTAACGGCCGCCCGAACACAGGTCCGGCAGGTCTTTGAGGTGTACGGCCAGTGGTTGCCAGCGCTGAACCTGGGCGGCAATGAAGCAACCCTCTCGGTGGGCTTTCGAATGGGAGCCCTTGCTTGCTGTCTCCCTACGCCAAGCAGACAGTTGCCTTTCGAAGCAGCCTGGCCAAGGCACACTGCTCCCCTGAAGCACCCACTAGCTTTTGGCAAGGCGTACGGACGGCGAGGCCTAGCCCAAGGCACTAAGTACGTCACGCTAGTCTCCCCGTCCCGTGCAGAATTGCCCTGGTACGGCGTCTTAACAGGGACGGGCAGGGTGCCGCTTGAGACTCTTGGCCTCTGTCAGAAACTACCTGGACTCTGCAGGGCGCCCCTCTGATGCCGGTGACCTAGTGAGCAAAGAAAGCCCTCTTTCCCCCGCTGGAGAGCAGGCTACGTGCAGCGTCCAAGTTTCCTGCGGGAGAGTGTGGCTGCCTGTGTGGGCTTCACTTCTGGAAGGCCTGTGTGGAGCGACGAGAGAGGGTTCCTAGAGAAAGGGAACGTGTCCTGTGCCCTGCAGGAGGCATCCCAGAGCCCTCATGGCCAAAGGGAAAGCTAGAGCCCTCCACAGGGTTCCAAGTATCCTTCAGCTAGCCCGTCCACGCATTGAGGAGTGCAGGGGCTGTGCACTGACTCTGGGGCAGGTGGGGGCAGGAGCTCCAGCGTGCTTTTCCTCCTCCCCGTGCCCCATAGAGGAACGCTGCGCACAGGATCCCCCATTCTGGGCGACTGCGCAGCATTAGGCTCTCGAGTGCCTCCGGGTCACCGCTTTGAAAGCAGAGTGAAAGGGAACCTTCTCCTTTTGCTCCAGCTAGCTAGCTGGCCCAAGCATTCAAGCGACCTCCGGAACACAGCTCTCGCAGGCCTTCGGTGCCATGCCAGGGGCACGCAGTGCAGAGCGTGAAGCTGCAAGGAAAACACTCTTTTCCTGGTGTCCGTTCCGGGTACCCTTTTACTTACCCGCCCTTTCTCTAGGCCACGCAGAGACTAGCCATGACGTGCTGTCTCGAAGAGGTAGAGCTTCCCCTGAACTCTCCTACGCTTAGAGACGGCGCGAGGACACGTAACCTTCCTGGAGCCTGAAGTCCCGTAGACGCCTCACACACTGCACAACTCCCTGCTTGGAGATGAAACCGGGGAAGTGCCAGAGTGCTCCTTCGGTCTCTTTTCGCTCGCCTGCAACTAAACGCACTAGGGCAGTTTTGAAGTTTCGGATTCGGAAGCTCTGCGAACAGTGGCAATTCTCAGCAACAAAGGGCAGCCCCAGCCTCAAAGCTGCCGGAAAGCAGAGGGCTGCTGTCAGTCTTCAGTGCTGCAGTGCCCCCCGTGGTTAGGAAAAGGGCGCTCTCCTGAGAGCAACACGGTGCTTGCCTGTCCTTGCAGGAGGCATCGCCAAGGCGCCAGTGCTAAAGGGAACACGACTGTGCCGGGCAGGCTCATAGTGAGGCCCAGGGACTGCATGCACAAGCTTGGGCGTGCAGCCATTTCCCGTGAAAACGTAGTCCACGCAGGGCCTTCACGCTAGTGAGCTTTCCAGGTCTCCTAGGCCTCCTGCCTCCTAGGCCCCTCCCGTGGAGGAAGACTGCAGCGCGAACGTCTCTTCCAAGGGGGACTTCACAACGTCCAGGGACCTTGGGCCTCCGGAGGACAGCTCGTAAGGCGGAGAGAAAGGCGACACACTGCTTCCTTCGTGGCAGAGCTAGACGTCCGAGCTTGCTAACGGCCGCCCGAACACAGGTCCGGCAGGTCTTTGAGGTGTACGGCCAGTGGTTGCCAGCGCTGAACCTGGGCGGCAATGAAGCAACCCTCTCGGTGGGCTTTCGAATGGGAGCCCTTGCTTGCTGTCTCCCTACGCCAAGCAGACAGTTGCCTTTCGAAGCAGCCTGGCCAAGGCACACTGCTCCCCTGAAGCACCCACTAGCTTTTGGCAAGGCGTACGGACGGCGAGGCCTAGCCCAAGGCACTAAGTACGTCACGCTAGTCTCCCCGTCCCGTGCAGAATTGCCCTGGTACGGCGTCTTAACAGGGACGGGCAGGGTGCCGCTTGAGACTCTTGGCCTCTGTCAGAAACTACCTGGACTCTGCAGGGCGCCACTCTGATGCCGGTGACCTAGTGAGCAAAGAAAGCCCTCTTTCCCCCGCTGGAGAGCAGGCTACGTGCAGCGTCCAAGTTTCCTGCGGGAGAGTGTGGCTGCCTGTGTGGGCTTCACTTCTGGAAGGCCTGTGTGGAGCGACGAGAGAGGGTTCCTAGAGAAAGGGAACGTGTCCTGTGCCCTGCAGGAGGCATCCCAGAGCCCTCATGGCCAAAGGGAAAGCTAGAGCCCTCCACAGGGTTCCAAGTATCCTTCAGCTAGCCCGTCCACGCATTGAGGAGTGCAGGGGCTGTGCACTGACTCTGGGGCAGGTGGGGGCAGGAGCTCCAGCGTGCTTTTCCTCCTCCCCGTGCCCCATAGAGGAACGCTGCGCACAGGATCCCCCATTCTGGGCGACTGCGCAGCATTAGGCTCTCGAGTGCCTCCGGGTCACCGCTTTGAAAGCAGAGTGAAAGGGAACCTTCTCCTTTTGCTCCAGCTAGCTAGCTGGCCCAAGCATTCAAGCGACCTCCGGAACACAGCTCTCGCAGGCCTTCGGTGCCATGCCAGGGGCACGCAGTGCAGAGCGTGAAGCTGCAAGGAAAACACTCTTTTCCTGGTGTCCGTTCCGGGTACCCTTTTACTTACCCGCCCTTTCTCTAGGCCACGCAGAGACTAGCCATGACGTGCTGTCTCGAAGAGGTAGAGCTTCCCCTGAACTCTCCTACGCTTAGAGACGGCGCGAGGACACGTAACCTTCCTGGAGCCTGAAGTCCCGTAGACGCCTCACACACTGCACAACTCCCTGCTTGGAGATGAAACCGGGGAAGTGCCAGAGTGCTCCTTCGGTCTCTTTTCGCTCGCCTGCAACTAAACGCACTAGGGCAGTTTTGAAGTTTCGGATTCGGAAGCTCTGCGAACAGTGGCAATTCTCAGCAACAAAGGGCAGCCCCAGCCTCAAAGCTGCCGGAAAGCAGAGGGCTGCTGTCAGTCTTCAGTGCTGCAGTGCCCCCCGTGGTTAGGAAAAGGGCGCTCTCCTGAGAGCAACACGGTGCTTGCCTGTCCTTGCAGGAGGCATCGCCAAGGCGCCAGTGCTAAAGGGAACACGACTGTGCCGGGCAGGCTCATAGTGAGGCCCAGGGACTGCATGCACAAGCTTGGGCGTGCAGCCATTTCCCGTGAAAACGTAGTCCACGCAGGGCCTTCACGCTAGTGAGCTTTCCAGGTCTCCTAGGCCTCCTGCCTCCTAGGCCCCTCCCGTGGAGGAAGACTGCAGCGCGAACGTCTCTTCCAAGGGGGACTTCACAACGTCCAGGGACCTTGGGCCTCCGGAGGACAGCTCGTAAGGCGGAGAGAAAGGCGACACACTGCTTCCTTCGTGGCAGAGCTAGACGTCCGAGCTTGCTAACGGCCGCCCGAACACAGGTCCGGCAGGTCTTTGAGGTGTACGGCCAGTGGTTGCCAGCGCTGAACCTGGGCGGCAATGAAGCAACCCTCTCGGTGGGCTTTCGAATGGGAGCCCTTGCTTGCTGTCTCCCTACGCCAAGCAGACAGTTGCCTTTCGAAGCAGCCTGGCCAAGGCACACTGCTCCCCTGAAGCACCCACTAGCTTTTGGCAAGGCGTACGGACGGCGAGGCCTAGCCCAAGGCACTAAGTACGTCACGCTAGTCTCCCCGTCCCGTGCAGAATTGCCCTGGTACGGCGTCTTAACAGGGACGGGCAGGGTGCCGCTTGAGACTCTTGGCCTCTGTCAGAAACTACCTGGACTCTGCAGGGCGCCACTCTGATGCCGGTGACCTAGTGAGCAAAGAAAGCCCTCTTTCCCCCGCTGGAGAGCAGGCTACGTGCAGCGTCCAAGTTTCCTGCGGGAGAGTGTGGCTGCCTGTGTGGGCTTCACTTCTGGAAGGCCTGTGTGGAGCGACGAGAGAGGGTTCCTAGAGAAAGGGAACGTGTCCTGTGCCCTGCAGGAGGCATCCCAGAGCCCTCATCGCCAAAGGGAAAGCTAGAGCCCTCCACAGGGTTCCAAGTATCCTTCAGCTAGCCCGTCCACGCATTGAGGAGTGCAGGGGCTGTGCACTGACTCTGGGGCAGGTGGGGGCAGGAGCTCCAGCGTGCTTTTCCTCCTCCCCGTGCCCCATAGAGGAACGCTGCGCACAGGATCCCCCATTCTGGGCGACTGCGCAGCATTAGGCTCTCGAGTGCCTCCGGGTCACCGCTTTGAAAGCAGAGTGAAAGGGAACCTTCTCCTTTTGCTCCAGCTAGCTAGCTGGCCCAAGCATTCAAGCGACCTCCGGAACACAGCTCTCGCAGGCCTTCGGTGCCATGCCAGGGGCACGCAGTGCAGAGCGTGAAGCTGCAAGGAAAACACTCTTTTCCTGGTGTCCGTTCCGGGTACCCTTTTACTTACCCGCCCTTTCTCTAGGCCACGCAGAGACTAGCCATGACGTGCTGTCTCGAAGAGGTAGAGCTTCCCCTGAACTCTCCTACGCTTAGAGACGGCGCGAGGACACGTAACCTTCCTGGAGCCTGAAGTCCCGTAGACGCCTCACACACTGCACAACTCCCTGCTTGGAGATGAAACCGGGGAAGTGCCAGAGTGCTCCTTCGGTCTCTTTTCGCTCGCCTGCAACTAAACGCACTAGGGCAGTTTTGAAGTTTCGGATTCGGAAGCTCTGCGAACAGTGGCAATTCTCAGCAACAAAGGGCAGCCCCAGCCTCAAAGCTGCCGGAAAGCAGAGGGCTGCTGTCAGTCTTCAGTGCTGCAGTGCCCCCCGTGGTTAGGAAAAGGGCGCTCTCCTGAGAGCAACACGGTGCTTGCCTGTCCTTGCAGGAGGCATCGCCAAGGCGCCAGTGCTAAAGGGAACACGACTGTGCCGGGCAGGCTCATAGTGAGGCCCAGGGACTGCATGCACAAGCTTGGGCGTGCAGCCATTTCCCGTGAAAACGTAGTCCACGCAGGGCCTTCACGCTAGTGAGCTTTCCAGGTCTCCTAGGCCTCCTGCCTCCTAGGCCCCTCCCGTGGAGGAAGACTGCAGCGCGAACGTCTCTTCCAAGGGGGACTTCACAACGTCCAGGGACCTTGGGCCTCCGGAGGACAGCTCGTAAGGCGGAGAGAAAGGCGACACACTGCTTCCTTCGTGGCAGAGCTAGACGTCCGAGCTTGCTAACGGCCGCCCGAACACAGGTCCGGCAGGTCTTTGAGGTGTACGGCCAGTGGTTGCCAGCGCTGAACCTGGGCGGCAATGAAGCAACCCTCTCGGTGGGCTTTCGAATGGGAGCCCTTGCTTGCTGTCTCCCTACGCCAAGCAGACAGTTGCCTTTCGAAGCAGCCTGGCCAAGGCACACTGCTCCCCTGAAGCACCCACTAGCTTTTGGCAAGGCGTACGGACGGCGAGGCCTAGCCCAAGGCACTAAGTACGTCACGCTAGTCTCCCCGTCCCGTGCAGAATTGCCCTGGTACGGCGTCTTAACAGGGACGGGCAGGGTGCCGCTTGAGACTCTTGGCCTCTGTCAGAAACTACCTGGACTCTGCAGGGCGCCACTCTGATGCCGGTGACCTAGTGAGCAAAGAAAGCCCTCTTTCCCCCGCTGGAGAGCAGGCTACGTGCAGCGTCCAAGTTTCCTGCGGGAGAGTGTGGCTGCCTGTGTGGGCTTCACTTCTGGAAGGCCTGTGTGGAGCGACGAGAGAGGGTTCCTAGAGAAAGGGAACGTGTCCTGTGCCCTGCAGGAGGCATCCCAGAGCCCTCATCGCCAAAGGGAAAGCTAGAGCCCTCCACAGGGTTCCAAGTATCCTTCAGCTAGCCCGTCCACGCATTGAGGAGTGCAGGGGCTGTGCACTGACTCTGGGGCAGGTGGGGGCAGGAGCTCCAGTGTGCTTTTCCTCCTCCCCGTGCCCCATAGAGGAACGCTGCGCACAGGATCCCCCATTCTGGGCGACTGCGCAGCATTAGGCTCTCGAGTGCCTCCGGGTCACCGCTTTGAAAGCAGAGTGAAAGGGAACCTTCTCCTTTTGCTCCAGCTAGCTAGCTGGCCCAAGCATTCAAGCGACCTCCGGAACACAGCTCTCGCAGGCCTTCGGTGCCATGCCAGGGGCACGCAGTGCAGAGCGTGAAGCTGCAAGGAAAACACTCTTTTCCTGGTGTCCGTTCCGGGTACCCTTTTACTTACCCGCCCTTTCTCTAGGCCACGCAGAGACTAGCCATGACATGCTGTCTCGAAGAGGTAGAGCTTCCCCTGAACTCTCCTACGCTTAGAGACGGCGCGAGGACACGTAACCTTCCTGGAGCCTGAAGTCCCGTAGACTCCTCACACACTGCACAACTCCCTGCTTGGAGATGAAACCGGGGAAGTGCCAGAGTGCTCCTTCGGTCTCTTTTCGCTCGCCGGCAACTGAACGCACTAGGGCAGTTTTGAAGTTTCGGATTCGGAAGCTCTGCGAACAGTGGCAATTCTCGGCAACAAAGGGCCGCCCCAGCCTCAAAGCTGCCGGAAAGCAGAGGGCTGCTGTCAGTCTTCAGTGCTGCAGTGCCCCCCGTGGTTAGGAAAAGGGCGCTCTCCTGAGAGCAACACGGTGCTTGCCTGTCCTTGCAGGAGGCATCGCCAAGGCGCCAGTGCTAAAGGGAACACGACTGTGCCGGGCAGGCTCATAGTGAGGCCCAGGGACTGCATGCACAAGCTTGGGCGTGCAGCCATTTCCCGTGAAAACGTAGTCCACGCAGGGCCTTCACGCTAGTGAGCTTTCCAGGTCTCCTAGGCCTCCTGCCTCCTAGGCCCCTCCCGTGGAGGAAGACTGCAGCGCGAACGTCTCTTCCAAGGGGGACTTCACAACGTCCAGGGACCTTGGGCCTCCGGAGGACAGCTCGTAAGGCGGAGAGAAAGGCGACACACTGCTTCCTTCGTGGCAGAGCTAGACGTCCGAGCTTGCTAACGGCCGCCCGAACACAGGTCCGGCAGGTCTTTGAGGTGTACGGCCAGTGGTTGCCAGCGCTGAACCTGGGCGGCAATGAAGCAACCCTCTCGGTGGGCTTTCGAATGGGAGCCCTTGCTTGCTGTCTCCCTACGCCAAGCAGACAGTTGCCTTTCGAAGCAGCCTGGCCAAGGCACACTGCTCCCCTGAAGCACCCACTAGCTTTTGGCAAGGCGTACGGACGGCGAGGCCTAGCCCAAGGCACTAAGTACGTCACGCTAGTCTCCCCGTCCCGTGCAGAATTGCCCTGGTACGGCGTCTTAACAGGGACGGGCAGGGTGCCGCTTGAGACTCTTGGCCTCTGTCAGAAACTACCTGGACTCTGCAGGGCGCCACTCTGATGCCGGTGACCTAGTGAGCAAAGAAAGCCCTCTTTCCCCCGCTGGAGAGCAGGCTACGTGCAGCGTCCAAGTTTCCTGCGGGAGAGTGTGGCTGCCTGTGTGGGCTTCACTTCTGGAAGGCCTGTGTGGAGCGACGAGAGAGGGTTCCTAGAGAAAGGGAACGTGTCCTGTGCCCTGCAGGAGGCATCCCAGAGCCCTCATCGCCAAAGGGAAAGCTAGAGCCCTCCACAGGGTTCCAAGTATCCTTCAGCTAGCCCGTCCACGCATTGAGGAGTGCAGGGGCTGTGCACTGACTCTGGGGCAGGTGGGGGCAGGAGCTCCAGTGTGCTTTTCCTCCTCCCCGTGCCCCATAGAGGAACGCTGCGCACAGGATCCCCCATTCTGGGCGACTGCGCAGCATTAGGCTCTCGAGTGCCTCCGGGTCACCGCTTTGAAAGCAGAGTGAAAGGGAACCTTCTCCTTTTGCTCCAGCTAGCTAGCTGGCCCAAGCATTCAAGCGACCTCCGGAACACAGCTCTCGCAGGCCTTCGGTGCCATGCCAGGGGCACGCAGTGCAGAGCGTGAAGCTGCAAGGAAAACACTCTTTTCCTGGTGTCCGTTCCGGGTACCCTTTTACTTACCCGCCCTTTCTCTAGGCCACGCAGAGACTAGCCATGACATGCTGTCTCGAAGAGGTAGAGCTTCCCCTGAACTCTCCTACGCTTAGAGACGGCGCGAGGACACGTAACCTTCCTGGAGCCTGAAGTCCCGTAGACGCCTCACACACTGCACAACTCCCTGCTGGGAGATGAAACCGGGGAAGTGCCAGAGTGCTCCTTCGGTCTCTTTTCGCTCGCCGGCAACTGAACGCACTAGGGCAGTTTTGAAGTTTCGGATTCGGAAGCTCTGCGAACAGTGGCAATTCTCGGCAACAAAGGGCCGCCCCAGCCTCAAAGCTGCCGGAAAGCAGAGGGCTGCTGTCAGTCTTCAGTGCTGCAGTGCCCCCCGTGGTTAGGAAAAGGGCGCTCTCCTGAGAGCAACACGGTGCTTGCCTGTCCTTGCAGGAGGCATCGCCAAGGCGCCAGTGCTAAAGGGAACACGACTGTGCCGGGCAGGCTCATAGTGAGGCCCAGGGACTGCATGCACAAGCTTGGGCGTGCAGCCATTTCCCGTGAAAACGTAGTCCACGCAGGGCCTTCACGCTAGTGAGCTTTCCAGGTCTCCTAGGCCTCCTGCCTCCTAGGCCCCTCCCGTGGAGGAAGACTGCATCGCGAACGTCTCTTCCAAGGGCGACTTCACAACGTCCAGGGACCTTGGGCCTCCGGAGGACAGCTCGTAAGGCGGAGAGAAAGGCGACACACTGCTTCCTTCGTGGCAGAGCTAGACGTCCGAGCTTGCTAACGGCCGCCCGAACACAGGTCCGGCAGGTCTTTGAGGTGTACGGCCAGTGGTTGCCAGCGCTGAACCTGGGCGGCAATGAAGCAACCCTCTCGGTGGGCTTTCGAATGGGAGCCCTTGCTTGCTGTCTCCCTACGCCAAGCAGACAGTTGCCTTTCGAAGCAGCCTGGCCAAGGCACAGTGCTCCCCTGAAGCACCCACTAGCTTTTGGCAAGGCGTACGGACGGCGAGGCCTAGCCCAAGGCACTAAGTACGTCACGCTAGTCTCCCCGTCCCGTGCAGAATTGCCCTGGTACGGCGTCTTAACAGGGACGGGCAGGGTGCCGCTTGAGACTCTTGGCCTCTGTCAGAAACTACCTGGACTCTGCAGGGCGCCACTCTGATGCCGGTGACCTAGTGAGCAAAGAAAGCCCTCTTTCCCCCGCTGGAGAGCAGGCTACGTGCAGCGTCCAAGTTTCCTGCGGGAGAGTGTGGCTGCCTGTGTGGGCTTCACTTCTGGAAGGCCTGTGTGGAGCGACGAGAGAGGGTTCCTAGAGAAAGGGAACGTGTCCTGTGCCCTGCAGGAGGCATCCCAGAGCCCTCATCGCCAAAGGGAAAGCTAGAGCCCTCCACAGGGTTCCAAGTATCCTTCAGCTAGCCCGTCCACGCATTGAGGAGTGCAGGGGCTGTGCACTGACTCTGGGGCAGGTGGGGGCAGGAGCTCCAGTGTGCTTTTCCTCCTCCCCGTGCCCCATAGAGGAACGCTGCGCACAGGATCCCCCATTCTGGGCGACTGCGCAGCATTAGGCTCTCGAGTGCCTCCGGGTCACCGCTTTGAAAGCAGAGTGAAAGGGAACCTTCTCCTTTTGCTCCAGCTAGCTAGCTGGCCCAAGCATTCAAGCGACCTCCGGAACACAGCTCTCGCAGGCCTTCGGTGCCATGCCAGGGGCACGCAGTGCAGAGCGTGAAGCTGCAAGGAAAACACTCTTTTCCTGGTGTCCGTTCCGGGTACCCTTTTACTTACCCGCCCTTTCTCTAGGCCACGCAGAGACTAGCCATGACATGCTGTCTCGAAGAGGTAGAGCTTCCCCTGAACTCTCCTACGCTTAGAGACGGCGCGAGGACACGTAACCTTCCTGGAGCCTGAAGTCCCGTAGACGCCTCACACACTGCACAACTCCCTGCTGGGAGATGAAACCGGGGAAGTGCCAGAGTGCTCCTTCGGTCTCTTTTCGCTCGCCGGCAACTGAACGCACTAGGGCAGTTTTGAAGTTTCGGATTCGGAAGCTCTGCGAACAGTGGCAATTCTCGGCAACAAAGGGCCGCCCCAGCCTCAAAGCTGCCGGAAAGCAGAGGGCTGCTGTCAGTCTTCAGTGCTGCAGTGCCCCCCGTGGTTAGGAAAAGGGCGCTCTCCTGAGAGCAACACGGTGCTTGCCTGTCCTTGCAGGAGGCATCGCCAAGGCGCCAGTGCTAAAGGGAACACGACTGTGCCGGGCAGGCTCATAGTGAGGCCCAGGGACTGCATGCACAAGCTTGGGCGTGCAGCCATTTCCCGTGAAAACGTAGTCCACGCAGGGCCTTCACGCTAGTGAGCTTTCCAGGTCTCCTAGGCCTCCTGCCTCCTAGGCCCCTCCCGTGGAGGAAGACTGCATCGCGAACGTCTCTTCCAAGGGCGACTTCACAACGTCCAGGGACCTTGGGCCTCCGGAGGACAGCTCGTAAGGCGGAGAGAAAGGCGACACACTGCTTCCTTCGTGGCAGAGCTAGACGTCCGAGCTTGCTAACGGCCGCCCGAACACAGGTCCGGCAGGTCTTTGAGGTGTACGGCCAGTGGTTGCCAGCGCTGAACCTGGGCGGCAATGAAGCAACCCTCTCGGTGGGCTTTCGAATGGGAGCCCTTGCTTGCTGTCTCCCTACGCCAAGCAGACAGTTGCCTTTCGAAGCAGCCTGGCCAAGGCACACTGCTCCCCTGAAGCACCCACTAGCTTTTGGCAAGGCGTACGGACGGCGAGGCCTAGCCCAAGGCACTAAGTACGTCACGCTAGTCTCCCCGTCCCGTGCAGAATTGCCCTGGTACGGCGTCTTAACAGGGACGGGCAGGGTGCCGCTTGAGACTCTTGGCCTCTGTCAGAAACTACCTGGACTCTGCAGGGCGCCACTCTGATGCCGGTGACCTA
Source organism: Eubalaena glacialis (assembly GCF_028564815.1). Lineage (NCBI taxonomy): Eukaryota > Metazoa > Chordata > Mammalia > Artiodactyla > Balaenidae > Eubalaena > Eubalaena glacialis. The sequence continues at coordinate 29,077 of NW_026871760.1, read as the reverse complement.
GTGAGCAAAGAAAGCCCTCTTTCCCCCGCTGGAGAGCAGGCTACGTGCAGCGTCCAAGTTTCCTGCGGGAGAGTGTGGCTGCCTGTGTGGGCTTCACTTCTGGAAGGCCTGTGTGGAGCGACGAGAGAGGGTTCCTAGAGAAAGGGAACGTGTCCTGTGCCCTGCAGGAGGCATCCCAGAGCCCTCATCGCCAAAGGGAAAGCTAGAGCCCTCCACAGGGTTCCAAGTATCCTTCAGCTAGCCCGTCCACGCATTGAGGAGTGCAGGGGCTGTGCACTGACTCTGGGGCAGGTGGGGGCAGGAGCTCCAGTGTGCTTTTCCTCCTCCCCGTGCCCCATAGAGGAACGCTGCGCACAGGATCCCCCATTCTGGGCGACTGCGCAGCATTAGGCTCTCGAGTGCCTCCGGGTCACCGCTTTGAAAGCAGAGTGAAAGGGAACCTTCCCCTTTTGCTCCAGCTAGCTAGCTGGCCCAAGCATTCAAGCGACCTCCGGAACACAGCTCTCGCAGGCCTTCGGTGCCATGCCAGGGGCACGCAGTGCAGAGCGTGAAGCTGCAAGGAAAACACTCTTTTCCTGGTGTCCGTTCCGGGTACCCTTTTACTTACCCGCCCTTTCTCTAGGCCACGCAGAGACTAGCCATGACATGCTGTCTCGAAGAGGTAGAGCTTCCCCTGAACTCTCCTACGCTTAGAGACGGCGCGAGGACACGTAACCTTCCTGGAGCCTGAAGTCCCGTAGACGCCTCACACACTGCACAACTCCCTGCTGGGAGATGAAACCGGGGAAGTGCCAGAGTGCTCCTTCGGTCTCTTTTCGCTCGCCTGCAACTAAACGCACTAGGGCAGTTTTGAAGTTTCGGATTCGGAAGCTCTGCGAACAGTGGCAATTCTCAGCAACAAAGGGCAGCCCCAGCCTCAAAGCTGCCGGAAAGCAGAGGGCTGCTGTCAGTCTTCAGTGCTGCAGTGCCCCCCGTGGTTAGGAAAAGGGCGCTCTCCTGAGAGCAACACGGTGCTTGCCTGTCCTTGCAGGAGGCATCGCCAAGGCGCCAGTGCTAAAGGGAACACGACTGTGCCGGGCAGGCTCATAGTGAGGCCCAGGGACTGCATGCACAAGCTTGGGCGTGCAGCCATTTCCCGTGAAAACGTAGTCCACGCAGGGCCTTCACGCTAGTGAGCTTTCCAGGTCTCCTAGGCCTCCTGCCTCCTAGGCCCCTCCCGTGGAGGAAGACTGCAGCGCGAACGTCTCTTCCAAGGGGGACTTCACAACGTCCAGGGACCTTGGGCCTCCGGAGGGCAGCTCGTAAGGCGGAGAGAAAGGCGACACACTGCTTCCTTCGTGGCAGAGCTAGACGTCCGAGCTTGCTAACGGCCGCCCGAACACAGGTCCGGCAGGTCTTTGAGGTGTACGGCCAGTGGTTGCCAGCGCTGAACCTGGGCGGCAATGAAGCAACCCTCTCGGTGGGCTTTCGAATGGGAGCCCTTGCTTGCTGTCTCCCTACGCCAAGCAGACAGTTGCCTTTCGAAGCAGCCTGGCCAAGGCACACTGCTCCCCTGAAGCACCCACTAGCTTTTGGCAAGGCGTACGGACGGCGAGGCCTAGCCCAAGGCACTAAGTACGTCACGCTAGTCTCCCCGTCCCGTGCAGAATTGCCCTGGTACGGCGTCTTAACAGGGACGGGCAGGGTGCCGCTTGAGACTCTTGGCCTCTGTCAGAAACTACCTGGACTCTGCAGGGCGCCACTCTGATGCCGGTGACCTAGTGAGCAAAGAAAGCCCTCTTTCCCCCGCTGGAGAGCAGGCTACGTGCAGCGTCCAAGTTTCCTGCGGGAGAGTGTGGCTGCCTGTGTGGGCTTCACTTCTGGAAGGCCTGTGTGGAGCGACGAGAGAGGGTTCCTAGAGAAAGGGAACGTGTCCTGTGCCCTGCAGGAGGCATCCCAGAGCCCTCATCGCCAAAGGGAAAGCTAGAGCCCTCCACAGGGTTCCAAGTATCCTTCAGCTAGCCCGTCCACGCATTGAGGAGTGCAGGGGCTGTGCACTGACTCTGGGGCAGGTGGGGGCAGGAGCTCCAGTGTGCTTTTCCTCCTCCCCGTGCCCCATAGAGGAACGCTGCGCACAGGATCCCCCATTCTGGGCGACTGCGCAGCATTAGGCTCTCGAGTGCCTCCGGGTCACCGCTTTGAAAGCAGAGTGAAAGGGAACCTTCCCCTTTTGCTCCAGCTAGCTAGCTGGCCCAAGCATTCAAGCGACCTCCGGAACACAGCTCTCGCAGGCCTTCGGTGCCATGCCAGGGGCACGCAGTGCAGAGCGTGAAGCTGCAAGGAAAACACTCTTTTCCTGGTGTCCGTTCCGGGTACCCTTTTACTTACCCGCCCTTTCTCTAGGCCACGCAGAGACTAGCCATGACATGCTGTCTCGAAGAGGTAGAGCTTCCCCTGAACTCTCCTACGCTTAGAGACGGCGCGAGGACACGTAACCTTCCTGGAGCCTGAAGTCCCGTAGACGCCTCACACACTGCACAACTCCCTGCTGGGAGATGAAACCGGGGAAGTGCCAGAGTGCTCCTTCGGTCTCTTTTCGCTCGCCTGCAACTAAACGCACTAGGGCAGTTTTGAAGTTTCGGATTCGGAAGCTCTGCGAACAGTGGCAATTCTCAGCAACAAAGGGCAGCCCCAGCCTCAAAGCTGCCGGAAAGCAGAGGGCTGCTGTCAGTCTTCAGTGCTGCAGTGCCCCCCGTGGTTAGGAAAAGGGCGCTCTCCTGAGAGCAACACGGTGCTTGCCTGTCCTTGCAGGAGGCATCGCCAAGGCGCCAGTGCTAAAGGGAACACGACTGTGCCGGGCAGGCTCATAGTGAGGCCCAGGGACTGCATGCACAAGCTTGGGCGTGCAGCCATTTCCCGTGAAAACGTAGTCCACGCAGGGCCTTCACGCTAGTGAGCTTTCCAGGTCTCCTAGGCCTCCTGCCTCCTAGGCCCCTCCCGTGGAGGAAGACTGCAGCGCGAACGTCTCTTCCAAGGGGGACTTCACAACGTCCAGGGACCTTGGGCCTCCGGAGGGCAGCTCGTAAGGCGGAGAGAAAGGCGACACACTGCTTCCTTCGTGGCAGAGCTAGACGTCCGAGCTTGCTAACGGCCGCCCGAACACAGGTCCGGCAGGTCTTTGAGGTGTACGGCCAGTGGTTGCCAGCGCTGAACCTGGGCGGCAATGAAGCAACCCTCTCGGTGGGCTTTCGAATGGGAGCCCTTGCTTGCTGTCTCCCTACGCCAAGCAGACAGTTGCCTTTCGAAGCAGCCTGGCCAAGGCACACTGCTCCCCTGAAGCACCCACTAGCTTTTGGCAAGGCGTACGGACGGCGAGGCCTAGCCCAAGGCACTAAGTACGTCACGCTAGTCTCCCCGTCCCGTGCAGAATTGCCCTGGTACGGCGTCTTAACAGGGACGGGCAGGGTGCCGCTTGAGACTCTTGGCCTCTGTCAGAAACTACCTGGACTCTGCAGGGCGCCACTCTGATGCCGGTGACCTAGTGAGCAAAGAAAGCCCTCTTTCCCCCGCTGGAGAGCAGGCTACGTGCAGCGTCCAAGTTTCCTGCGGGAGAGTGTGGCTGCCTGTGTGGGCTTCACTTCTGGAAGGCCTGTGTGGAGCGACGAGAGAGGGTTCCTAGAGAAAGGGAACGTGTCCTGTGCCCTGCAGGAGGCATCCCAGAGCCCTCATCGCCAAAGGGAAAGCTAGAGCCCTCCACAGGGTTCCAAGTATCCTTCAGCTAGCCCGTCCACGCATTGAGGAGTGCAGGGGCTGTGCACTGACTCTGGGGCAGGTGGGGGCAGGAGCTCCAGTGTGCTTTTCCTCCTCCCCGTGCCCCATAGAGGAACGCTGCGCACAGGATCCCCCATTCTGGGCGACTGCGCAGCATTAGGCTCTCGAGTGCCTCCGGGTCACCGCTTTGAAAGCAGAGTGAAAGGGAACCTTCCCCTTTTGCTCCAGCTAGCTAGCTGGCCCAAGCATTCAAGCGACCTCCGGAACACAGCTCTCGCAGGCCTTCGGTGCCATGCCAGGGGCACGCAGTGCAGAGCGTGAAGCTGCAAGGAAAACACTCTTTTCCTGGTGTCCGTTCCGGGTACCCTTTTACTTACCCGCCCTTTCTCTAGGCCACGCAGAGACTAGCCATGACATGCTGTCTCGAAGAGGTAGAGCTTCCCCTGAACTCTCCTACGCTTAGAGACGGCGCGAGGACACGTAACCTTCCTGGAGCCTGAAGTCCCGTAGACGCCTCACACACTGCACAACTCCCTGCTGGGAGATGAAACCGGGGAAGTGCCAGAGTGCTCCTTCGGTCTCTTTTCGCTCGCCTGCAACTAAACGCACTAGGGCAGTTTTGAAGTTTCGGATTCGGAAGCTCTGCGAACAGTGGCAATTCTCAGCAACAAAGGGCAGCCCCAGCCTCAAAGCTGCCGGAAAGCAGAGGGCTGCTGTCAGTCTTCAGTGCTGCAGTGCCCCCCGTGGTTAGGAAAAGGGCGCTCTCCTGAGAGCAACACGGTGCTTGCCTGTCCTTGCAGGAGGCATCGCCAAGGCGCCAGTGCTAAAGGGAACACGACTGTGCCGGGCAGGCTCATAGTGAGGCCCAGGGACTGCATGCACAAGCTTGGGCGTGCAGCCATTTCCCGTGAAAACGTAGTCCACGCAGGGCCTTCACGCTAGTGAGCTTTCCAGGTCTCCTAGGCCTCCTGCCTCCTAGGCCCCTCCCGTGGAGGAAGACTGCAGCGCGAACGTCTCTTCCAAGGGGGACTTCACAACGTCCAGGGACCTTGGGCCTCCGGAGGGCAGCTCGTAAGGCGGAGAGAAAGGCGACACACTGCTTCCTTCGTGGCAGAGCTAGACGTCCGAGCTTGCTAACGGCCGCCCGAACACAGGTCCGGCAGGTCTTTGAGGTGTACGGCCAGTGGTTGCCAGCGCTGAACCTGGGCGGCAATGAAGCAACCCTCTCGGTGGGCTTTCGAATGGGAGCCCTTGCTTGCTGTCTCCCTACGCCAAGCAGACAGTTGCCTTTCGAAGCAGCCTGGCCAAGGCACACTGCTCCCCTGAAGCACCCACTAGCTTTTGGCAAGGCGTACGGACGGCGAGGCCTAGCCCAAGGCACTAAGTACGTCACGCTAGTCTCCCCGTCCCGTGCAGAATTGCCCTGGTACGGCGTCTTAACAGGGACGGGCAGGGTGCCGCTTGAGACTCTTGGCCTCTGTCAGAAACTACCTGGACTCTGCAGGGCGCCACTCTGATGCCGGTGACCTAGTGAGCAAAGAAAGCCCTCTTTCCCCCGCTGGAGAGCAGGCTACGTGCAGCGTCCAAGTTTCCTGCGGGAGAGTGTGGCTGCCTGTGTGGGCTTCACTTCTGGAAGGCCTGTGTGGAGCGACGAGAGAGGGTTCCTAGAGAAAGGGAACGTGTCCTGTGCCCTGCAGGAGGCATCCCAGAGCCCTCATCGCCAAAGGGAAAGCTAGAGCCCTCCACAGGGTTCCAAGTATCCTTCAGCTAGCCCGTCCACGCATTGAGGAGTGCAGGGGCTGTGCACTGACTCTGGGGCAGGTGGGGGCAGGAGCTCCAGTGTGCTTTTCCTCCTCCCCGTGCCCCATAGAGGAACGCTGCGCACAGGATCCCCCATTCTGGGCGACTGCGCAGCATTAGGCTCTCGAGTGCCTCCGGGTCACCGCTTTGAAAGCAGAGTGAAAGGGAACCTTCCCCTTTTGCTCCAGCTAGCTAGCTGGCCCAAGCATTCAAGCGACCTCCGGAACACAGCTCTCGCAGGCCTTCGGTGCCATGCCAGGGGCACGCAGTGCAGAGCGTGAAGCTGCAAGGAAAACACTCTTTTCCTGGTGTCCGTTCCGGGTACCCTTTTACTTACCCGCCCTTTCTCTAGGCCACGCAGAGACTAGCCATGACATGCTGTCTCGAAGAGGTAGAGCTTCCCCTGAACTCTCCTACGCTTAGAGACGGCGCGAGGACACGTAACCTTCCTGGAGCCTGAAGTCCCGTAGACGCCTCACACACTGCACAACTCCCTGCTGGGAGATGAAACCGGGGAAGTGCCAGAGTGCTCCTTCGGTCTCTTTTCGCTCGCCTGCAACTAAACGCACTAGGGCAGTTTTGAAGTTTCGGATTCGGAAGCTCTGCGAACAGTGGCAATTCTCAGCAACAAAGGGCAGCCCCAGCCTCAAAGCTGCCGGAAAGCAGAGGGCTGCTGTCAGTCTTCAGTGCTGCAGTGCCCCCCGTGGTTAGGAAAAGGGCGCTCTCCTGAGAGCAACACGGTGCTTGCCTGTCCTTGCAGGAGGCATCGCCAAGGCGCCAGTGCTAAAGGGAACACGACTGTGCCGGGCAGGCTCATAGTGAGGCCCAGGGACTGCATGCACAAGCTTGGGCGTGCAGCCATTTCCCGTGAAAACGTAGTCCACGCAGGGCCTTCACGCTAGTGAGCTTTCCAGGTCTCCTAGGCCTCCTGCCTCCTAGGCCCCTCCCGTGGAGGAAGACTGCAGCGCGAACGTCTCTTCCAAGGGGGACTTCACAACGTCCAGGGACCTTGGGCCTCCGGAGGGCAGCTCGTAAGGCGGAGAGAAAGGCGACACACTGCTTCCTTCGTGGCAGAGCTAGACGTCCGAGCTTGCTAACGGCCGCCCGAACACAGGTCCGGCAGGTCTTTGAGGTGTACGGCCAGTGGTTGCCAGCGCTGAACCTGGGCGGCAATGAAGCAACCCTCTCGGTGGGCTTTCGAATGGGAGCCCTTGCTTGCTGTCTCCCTACGCCAAGCAGACAGTTGCCTTTCGAAGCAGCCTGGCCAAGGCACACTGCTCCCCTGAAGCACCCACTAGCTTTTGGCAAGGCGTACGGACGGCGAGGCCTAGCCCAAGGCACTAAGTACGTCACGCTAGTCTCCCCGTCCCGTGCAGAATTGCCCTGGTACGGCGTCTTAACAGGGACGGGCAGGGTGCCGCTTGAGACTCTTGGCCTCTGTCAGAAACTACCTGGACTCTGCAGGGCGCCACTCTGATGCCGGTGACCTAGTGAGCAAAGAAAGCCCTCTTTCCCCCGCTGGAGAGCAGGCTACGTGCAGCGTCCAAGTTTCCTGCGGGAGAGTGTGGCTGCCTGTGTGGGCTTCACTTCTGGAAGGCCTGTGTGGAGCGACGAGAGAGGGTTCCTAGAGAAAGGGAACGTGTCCTGTGCCCTGCAGGAGGCATCCCAGAGCCCTCATCGCCAAAGGGAAAGCTAGAGCCCTCCACAGGGTTCCAAGTATCCTTCAGCTAGCCCGTCCACGCATTGAGGAGTGCAGGGGCTGTGCACTGACTCTGGGGCAGGTGGGGGCAGGAGCTCCAGTGTGCTTTTCCTCCTCCCCGTGCCCCATAGAGGAACGCTGCGCACAGGATCCCCCATTCTGGGCGACTGCGCAGCATTAGGCTCTCGAGTGCCTCCGGGTCACCGCTTTGAAAGCAGAGTGAAAGGGAACCTTCCCCTTTTGCTCCAGCTAGCTAGCTGGCCCAAGCATTCAAGCGACCTCCGGAACACAGCTCTCGCAGGCCTTCGGTGCCATGCCAGGGGCACGCAGTGCAGAGCGTGAAGCTGCAAGGAAAACACTCTTTTCCTGGTGTCCGTTCCGGGTACCCTTTTACTTACCCGCCCTTTCTCTAGGCCACGCAGAGACTAGCCATGACATGCTGTCTCGAAGAGGTAGAGCTTCCCCTGAACTCTCCTACGCTTAGAGACGGCGCGAGGACACGTAACCTTCCTGGAGCCTGAAGTCCCGTAGACGCCTCACACACTGCACAACTCCCTGCTGGGAGATGAAACCGGGGAAGTGCCAGAGTGCTCCTTCGGTCTCTTTTCGCTCGCCTGCAACTAAACGCACTAGGGCAGTTTTGAAGTTTCGGATTCGGAAGCTCTGCGAACAGTGGCAATTCTCAGCAACAAAGGGCAGCCCCAGCCTCAAAGCTGCCGGAAAGCAGAGGGCTGCTGTCAGTCTTCAGTGCTGCAGTGCCCCCCGTGGTTAGGAAAAGGGCGCTCTCCTGAGAGCAACACGGTGCTTGCCTGTCCTTGCAGGAGGCATCGCCAAGGCGCCAGTGCTAAAGGGAACACGACTGTGCCGGGCAGGCTCATAGTGAGGCCCAGGGACTGCATGCACAAGCTTGGGCGTGCAGCCATTTCCCGTGAAAACGTAGTCCACGCAGGGCCTTCACGCTAGTGAGCTTTCCAGGTCTCCTAGGCCTCCTGCCTCCTAGGCCCCTCCCGTGGAGGAAGACTGCAGCGCGAACGTCTCTTCCAAGGGGGACTTCACAACGTCCAGGGACCTTGGGCCTCCGGAGGACAGCTCGTAAGGCGGAGAGAAAGGCGACACACTGCTTCCTTCGTGGCAGAGCTAGACGTCCGAGCTTGCTAACGGCCGCCCGAACACAGGTCCGGCAGGTCTTTGAGGTGTACGGCCAGTGGTTGCCAGCGCTGAACCTGGGCGGCAATGAAGCAACCCTCTCGGTGGGCTTTCGAATGGGAGCCCTTGCTTGCTGTCTCCCTACGCCAAGCAGACAGTTGCCTTTCGAAGCAGCCTGGCCAAGGCACACTGCTCCCCTGAAGCACCCACTAGCTTTTGGCAAGGCGTACGGACGGCGAGGCCTAGCCCAAGGCACTAAGTACGTCACGCTAGTCTCCCCGTCCCGTGCAGAATTGCCCTGGTACGGCGTCTTAACAGGGACGGGCAGGGTGCCGCTTGAGACTCTTGGCCTCTGTCAGAAACTACCTGGACTCTGCAGGGCGCCACTCTGATGCCGGTGACCTAGTGAGCAAAGAAAGCCCTCTTTCCCCCGCTGGAGAGCAGGCTACGTGCAGCGTCCAAGTTTCCTGCGGGAGAGTGTGGCTGCCTGTGTGGGCTTCACTTCTGGAAGGCCTGTGTGGAGCGACGAGAGAGGGTTCCTAGAGAAAGGGAACGTGTCCTGTGCCCTGCAGGAGGCATCCCAGAGCCCTCATCGCCAAAGGGAAAGCTAGAGCCCTCCACAGGGTTCCAAGTATCCTTCAGCTAGCCCGTCCACGCATTGAGGAGTGCAGGGGCTGTGCACTGACTCTGGGGCAGGTGGGGGCAGGAGCTCCAGTGTGCTTTTCCTCCTCCCCGTGCCCCATAGAGGAACGCTGCGCACAGGATCCCCCATTCTGGGCGACTGCGCAGCATTAGGCTCTCGAGTGCCTCCGGGTCACCGCTTTGAAAGCAGAGTGAAAGGGAACCTTCCCCTTTTGCTCCAGCTAGCTAGCTGGCCCAAGCATTCAAGCGACCTCCGGAACACAGCTCTCGCAGGCCTTCGGTGCCATGCCAGGGGCACGCAGTGCAGAGCGTGAAGCTGCAAGGAAAACACTCTTTTCCTGGTGTCCGTTCCGGGTACCCTTTTACTTACCCGCCCTTTCTCTAGGCCACGCAGAGACTAGCCATGACATGCTGTCTCGAAGAGGTAGAGCTTCCCCTGAACTCTCCTACGCTTAGAGACGGCGCGAGGACACGTAACCTTCCTGGAGCCTGAAGTCCCGTAGACGCCTCACACACTGCACAACTCCCTGCTGGGAGATGAAACCGGGGAAGTGCCAGAGTGCTCCTTCGGTCTCTTTTCGCTCGCCTGCAACTAAACGCACTAGGGCAGTTTTGAAGTTTCGGATTCGGAAGCTCTGCGAACAGTGGCAATTCTCAGCAACAAAGGGCAGCCCCAGCCTCAAAGCTGCCGGAAAGCAGAGGGCTGCTGTCAGTCTTCAGTGCTGCAGTGCCCCCCGTGGTTAGGAAAAGGGCGCTCTCCTGAGAGCAACACGGTGCTTGCCTGTCCTTGCAGGAGGCATCGCCAAGGCGCCAGTGCTAAAGGGAACACGACTGTGCCGGGCAGGCTCATAGTGAGGCCCAGGGACTGCATGCACAAGCTTGGGCGTGCAGCCATTTCCCGTGAAAACGTAGTCCACGCAGGGCCTTCACGCTAGTGAGCTTTCCAGGTCTCCTAGGCCTCCTGCCTCCTAGGCCCCTCCCGTGGAGGAAGACTGCAGCGCGAACGTCTCTTCCAAGGGGGACTTCACAACGTCCAGGGACCTTGGGCCTCCGGAGGGCAGCTCGTAAGGCGGAGAGAAAGGCGACACACTGCTTCCTTCGTGGCAGAGCTAGACGTCCGAGCTTGCTAACGGCCGCCCGAACACAGGTCCGGCAGGTCTTTGAGGTGTACGGCCAGTGGTTGCCAGCGCTGAACCTGGGCGGCAATGAAGCAACCCTCTCGGTGGGCTTTCGAATGGGAGCCCTTGCTTGCTGTCTCCCTACGCCAAGCAGACAGTTGCCTTTCGAAGCAGCCTGGCCAAGGCACACTGCTCCCCTGAAGCACCCACTAGCTTTTGGCAAGGCGTACGGACGGCGAGGCCTAGCCCAAGGCACTAAGTACGTCACGCTAGTCTCCCCGTCCCGTGCAGAATTGCCCTGGTACGGCGTCTTAACAGGGACGGGCAGGGTGCCGCTTGAGACTCTTGGCCTCTGTCAGAAACTACCTGGACTCTGCAGGGCGCCACTCTGATGCCGGTGACCTAGTGAGCAAAGAAAGCCCTCTTTCCCCCGCTGGAGAGCAGGCTACGTGCAGCGTCCAAGTTTCCTGCGGGAGAGTGTGGCTGCCTGTGTGGGCTTCACTTCTGGAAGGCCTGTGTGGAGCGACGAGAGAGGGTTCCTAGAGAAAGGGAACGTGTCCTGTGCCCTGCAGGAGGCATCCCAGAGCCCTCATCGCCAAAGGGAAAGCTAGAGCCCTCCACAGGGTTCCAAGTATCCTTCAGCTAGCCCGTCCACGCATTGAGGAGTGCAGGGGCTGTGCACTGACTCTGGGGCAGGTGGGGGCAGGAGCTCCAGTGTGCTTTTCCTCCTCCCCGTGCCCCATAGAGGAACGCTGCGCACAGGATCCCCCATTCTGGGCGACTGCGCAGCATTAGGCTCTCGAGTGCCTCCGGGTCACCGCTTTGAAAGCAGAGTGAAAGGGAACCTTCCCCTTTTGCTCCAGCTAGCTAGCTGGCCCAAGCATTCAAGCGACCTCCGGAACACAGCTCTCGCAGGCCTTCGGTGCCATGCCAGGGGCACGCAGTGCAGAGCGTGAAGCTGCAAGGAAAACACTCTTTTCCTGGTGTCCGTTCCGGGTACCCTTTTACTTACCCGCCCTTTCTCTAGGCCACGCAGAGACTAGCCATGACATGCTGTCTCGAAGAGGTAGAGCTTCCCCTGAACTCTCCTATGCTTAGAGACGGCGCGAGGACACGTAACCTTCCTGGAGCCTGAAGTCCCGTAGACGCCTCACACACTGCACAACTCCCTGCTGGGAGATGAAACCGGGGAAGTGCCAGAGTGCTCCTTCGGTCTCTTTTCGCTCGCCTGCAACTAAACGCACTAGGGCAGTTTTGAAGTTTCGGATTCGGAAGCTCTGCGAACAGTGGCAATTCTCAGCAACAAAGGGCAGCCCCAGCCTCAAAGCTGCCGGAAAGCAGAGGGCTGCTGTCAGTCTTCAGTGCTGCAGTGCCCCCCGTGGTTAGGAAAAGGGCGCTCTCCTGAGAGCAACACGGTGCTTGCCTGTCCTTGCAGGAGGCATCGCCAAGGCGCCAGTGCTAAAGGGAACACGACTGTGCCGGGCAGGCTCATAGTGAGGCCCAGGGACTGCATGCACAAGCTTGGGCGTGCAGCCATTTCCCGTGAAAACGTAGTCCACGCAGGGCCTTCACGCTAGTGAGCTTTCCAGGTCTCCTAGGCCTCCTGCCTCCTAGGCCCCTCCCGTGGAGGAAGACTGCAGCGCGAACGTCTCTTCCAAGGGGGACTTCACAACGTCCAGGGACCTTGGGCCTCCGGAGGGCAGCTCGTAAGGCGGAGAGAAAGGCGACACACTGCTTCCTTCGTGGCAGAGCTAGACGTCCGAGCTTGCTAACGGCCGCCCGAACACAGGTCCGGCAGGTCTTTGAGGTGTACGGCCAGTGGTTGCCAGCGCTGAACCTGGGCGGCAATGAAGCAACCCTCTCGGTGGGCTTTCGAATGGGAGCCCTTGCTTGCTGTCTCCCTACGCCAAGCAGACAGTTGCCTTTCGAAGCAGCCTGGCCAAGGCACACTGCTCCCCTGAAGCACCCACTAGCTTTTGGCAAGGCGTACGGACGGCGAGGCCTAGCCCAAGGCACTAAGTACGTCACGCTAGTCTCCCCGTCCCGTGCAGAATTGCCCTGGTACGGCGTCTTAACAGGGACGGGCAGGGTGCCGCTTGAGACTCTTGGCCTCTGTCAGAAACTACCTGGACTCTGCAGGGCGCCACTCTGATGCCGGTGACCTAGTGAGCAAAGAAAGCCCTCTTTCCCCCGCTGGAGAGCAGGCTACGTGCAGCGTCCAAGTTTCCTGCGGGAGAGTGTGGCTGCCTGTGTGGGCTTCACTTCTGGAAGGCCTGTGTGGAGCGACGAGAGAGGGTTCCTAGAGAAAGGGAACGTGTCCTGTGCCCTGCAGGAGGCATCCCAGAGCCCTCATGGCCAAAGGGAAAGCTAGAGCCCTCCACAGGGTTCCAAGTATCCTTCAGCTAGCCCGTCCACGCATTGAGGAGTGCAGGGGCTGTGCACTGACTCTGGGGCAGGTGGGGGCAGGAGCTCCAGTGTGCTTTTCCTCCTCCCCGTGCCCCATAGAGGAACGCTGCGCACAGGATCCCCCATTCTGGGCGACTGCGCAGCATTAGGCTCTCGAGTGCCTCCGGGTCACCGCTTTGAAAGCAGAGTGAAAGGGAACCTTCCCCTTTTGCTCCAGCTAGCTAGCTGGCCCAAGCATTCAAGCGACCTCCGGAACACAGCTCTCGCAGGCCTTCGGTGCCATGCCAGGGGCACGCAGTGCAGAGCGTGAAGCTGCAAGGAAAACACTCTTTTCCTGGTGTCCGTTCCGGGTACCCTTTTACTTACCCGCCCTTTCTCTAGGCCACGCAGAGACTAGCCATGACATGCTGTCTCGAAGAGGTAGAGCTTCCCCTGAACTCTCCTACGCTTAGAGACGGCGCGAGGACACGTAACCTTCCTGGAGCCTGAAGTCCCGTAGACGCCTCACACACTGCACAACTCCCTGCTGGGAGATGAAACCGGGGAAGTGCCAGAGTGCTCCTTCGGTCTCTTTTCGCTCGCCTGCAACTAAACGCACTAGGGCAGTTTTGAAGTTTCGGATTCGGAAGCTCTGCGAACAGTGGCAATTCTCAGCAACAAAGGGCAGCCCCAGCCTCAAAGCTGCCGGAAAGCAGAGGGCTGCTGTCAGTCTTCAGTGCTGCAGTGCCCCCCGTGGTTAGGAAAAGGGCGCTCTCCTGAGAGCAACACGGTGCTTGCCTGTCCTTGCAGGAGGCATCGCCAAGGCGCCAGTGCTAAAGGGAACACGACTGTGCCGGGCAGGCTCATAGTGAGGCCCAGGGACTGCATGCACAAGCTTGGGCGTGCAGCATTTCCCGTGAAAACGTAGTCCACGCAGGGCCTTCACGCTAGTGAGCTTTCCAGGTCTCCTAGGCCTCCTGCCTCCTAGGCCCCTCCCGTGGAGGAAGACTGCAGCGCGAACGTCTCTTCCAAGGGCGACTTCACAACGTCCAGGGACCTTGGGCCTCCGGAGGGCAGCTCGTAAGGCGGAGAGAAAGGCGACACACTGCTTCCTTCGTGGCAGAGCTAGACGTCCGAGCTTGCTAACGGCCGCCCGAACACAGGTCCGGCAGGTCTTTGAGGTGTACGGCCAGTGGTTGCCAGCGCTGAACCTGGGCGGCAATGAAGCAACCCTCTCGGTGGGCTTTCGAATGGGAGCCCTTGCTTGCTGTCTCCCTACGCCAAGCAGACAGTTGCCTTTCGAAGCAGCCTGGCCAAGGCACACTGCTCCCCTGAAGCACCCACTAGCTTTTGGCAAGGCGTACGGACGGCGAGGCCTAGCCCAAGGCACTAAGTACGTCACGCTAGTCTCCCCGTCCCGTGCAGAATTGCCCTGGTACGGCGTCTTAACAGGGACGGGCAGGGTGCCGCTTGAGACTCTTGGCCTCTGTCAGAAACTACCTGGACTCTGCAGGGCGCCACTCTGATGCCGGTGACCTAGTGAGCAAAGAAAGCCCTCTTTCCCCCGCTGGAGAGCAGGCTACGTGCAGCGTCCAAGTTTCCTGCGGGAGAGTGTGGCTGCCTGTGTGGGCTTCACTTCTGGAAGGCCTGTGTGGAGCGACGAGAGAGGGTTCCTAGAGAAAGGGAACGTGTCCTGTGCCCTGCAGGAGGCATCCCAGAGCCCTCATGGCCAAAGGGAAAGCTAGAGCCCTCCACAGGGTTCCAAGTATCCTTCAGCTAGCCCGTCCACGCATTGAGGAGTGCAGGGGCTGTGCACTGACTCTGGGGCAGGTGGGGGCAGGAGCTCCAGTGTGCTTTTCCTCCTCCCCGTGCCCCATAGAGGAACGCTGCGCACAGGATCCCCCATTCTGGGCGACTGCGCAGCATTAGGCTCTCGAGTGCCTCCGGGTCACCGCTTTGAAAGCAGAGTGAAAGGGAACCTTCCCCTTTTGCTCCAGCTAGCTAGCTGGCCCAAGCATTCAAGCGACCTCCGGAACACAGCTCTCGCAGGCCTTCGGTGCCATGCCAGGGGCACGCAGTGCAGAGCGTGAAGCTGCAAGGAAAACACTCTTTTCCTGGTGTCCGTTCCGGGTACCCTTTTACTTACCCGCCCTTTCTCTAGGCCACGCAGAGACTAGCCATGACATGCTGTCTCGAAGAGGTAGAGCTTCCCCTGAACTCTCCTACGCTTAGAGACGGCGCGAGGACACGTAACCTTCCTGGAGCCTGAAGTCCCGTAGACGCCTCACACACTGCACAACTCCCTGCTGGGAGATGAAACCGGGGAAGTGCCAGAGTGCTCCTTCGGTCTCTTTTCGCTCGCCTGCAACTAAACGCACTAGGGCAGTTTTGAAGTTTCGGATTCGGAAGCTCTGCGAACAGTGGCAATTCTCAGCAACAAAGGGCAGCCCCAGCCTCAAAGCTGCCGGAAAGCAGAGGGCTGCTGTCAGTCTTCAGTGCTGCAGTGCCCCCCGTGGTTAGGAAAAGGGCGCTCTCCTGAGAGCAACACGGTGCTTGCCTGTCCTTGCAGGAGGCATCGCCAAGGCGCCAGTGCTAAAGGGAACACGACTGTGCCGGGCAGGCTCATAGTGAGGCCCAGGGACTGCATGCACAAGCTTGGGCGTGCAGCATTTCCCGTGAAAACGTAGTCCACGCAGGGCCTTCACGCTAGTGAGCTTTCCAGGTCTCCTAGGCCTCCTGCCTCCTAGGCCCCTCCCGTGGAGGAAGACTGCAGCGCGAACGTCTCTTCCAAGGGCGACTTCACAACGTCCAGGGACCTTGGGCCTCCGGAGGGCAGCTCGTAAGGCGGAGAGAAAGGCGACACACTGCTTCCTTCGTGGCAGAGCTAGACGTCCGAGCTTGCTAACGGCCGCCCGAACACAGGTCCGGCAGGTCTTTGAGGTGTACGGCCAGTGGTTGCCAGCGCTGAACCTGGGCGGCAATGAAGCAACCCTCTCGGTGGGCTTTCGAATGGGAGCCCTTGCTTGCTGTCTCCCTACGCCAAGCAGACAGTTGCCTTTCGAAGCAGCCTGGCCAAGGCACACTGCTCCCCTGAAGCACCCACTAGCTTTTGGCAAGGCGTACGGACGGCGAGGCCTAGCCCAAGGCACTAAGTACGTCACGCTAGTCTCCCCGTCCCGTGCAGAATTGCCCTGGTACGGCGTCTTAACAGGGACGGGCAGGGTGCCGCTTGAGACTCTTGGCCTCTGTCAGAAACTACCTGGACTCTGCAGGGCGCCACTCTGATGCCGGTGACCTAGTGAGCAAAGAAAGCCCTCTTTCCCCCGCTGGAGAGCAGGCTACGTGCAGCGTCCAAGTTTCCTGCGGGAGAGTGTGGCTGCCTGTGTGGGCTTCACTTCTGGAAGGCCTGTGTGGAGCGACGAGAGAGGGTTCCTAGAGAAAGGGAACGTGTCCTGTGCCCTGCAGGAGGCATCCCAGAGCCCTCATCGCCAAAGGGAAAGCTAGAGCCCTCCACAGGGTTCCAAGTATCCTTCAGCTAGCCCGTCCACGCATTGAGGAGTGCAGGGGCTGTGCACTGACTCTGGGGCAGGTGGGGGCAGGAGCTCCAGTGTGCTTTTCCTCCTCCCCGTGCCCCATAGAGGAACGCTGCGCACAGGATCCCCCATTCTGGGCGACTGCGCAGCATTAGGCTCTCGAGTGCCTCCGGGTCACCGCTTTGAAAGCAGAGTGAAAGGCAACCTTCCCCTTTTGCTCCAGCTAGCTAGCTGGCCCAAGCATTCAAGCGACCTCCGGAACACAGCTCTCGCAGGCCTTCGGTGCCATGCCAGGGGCACGCAGTGCAGAGCGTGAAGCTGCAAGGAAAACACTCTTTTCCTGGTGTCCGTTCCGGGTACCCTTTTACTTACCCGCCCTTTCTCTAGGCCACGCAGAGACTAGCCATGACATGCTGTCTCGAAGAGGTAGAGCTTCCCCTGAACTCTCCTACGCTTAGAGACGGCGCGAGGACACGTAACCTTCCTGGAGCCTGAAGTCCCGTAGACGCCTCACACACTGCACAACTCCCTGCTGGGAGATGAAACCGGGGAAGTGCCAGAGTGCTCCTTCGGTCTCTTTTCGCTCGCCTGCAACTAAACGCACTAGGGCAGTTTTGAAGTTTCGGATTCGGAAGCTCTGCGAACAGTGGCAATTCTCAGCAACAAAGGGCAGCCCCAGCCTCAAAGCTGCCGGAAAGCAGAGGGCTGCTGTCAGTCTTCAGTGCTGCAGTGCCCCCCGTGGTTAGGAAAAGGGCGCTCTCCTGAGAGCAACACGGTGCTTGCCTGTCCTTGCAGGAGGCATCGCCAAGGCGCCAGTGCTAAAGGGAACACGACTGTGCCGGGCAGGCTCATAGTGAGGCCCAGGGACTGCATGCACAAGCTTGGGCGTGCAGCATTTCCCGTGAAAACGTAGTCCACGCAGGGCCTTCACGCTAGTGAGCTTTCCAGGTCTCCTAGGCCTCCTGCCTCCTAGGCCCCTCCCGTGGAGGAAGACTGCAGCGCGAACGTCTCTTCCAAGGGCGACTTCACAACGTCCAGGGACCTTGGGCCTCCGGAGGGCAGCTCGTAAGGCGGAGAGAAAGGCGACACACTGCTTCCTTCGTGGCAGAGCTAGACGTCCGAGCTTGCTAACGGCCGCCCGAACACAGGTCCGGCAGGTCTTTGAGGTGTACGGCCAGTGGTTGCCAGCGCTGAACCTGGGCGGCAATGAAGCAACCCTCTCGGTGGGCTTTCGAATGGGAGCCCTTGCTTGCTGTCTCCCTACGCCAAGCAGACAGTTGCCTTTCGAAGCAGCCTGGCCAAGGCACACTGCTCCCCTGAAGCACCCACTAGCTTTTGGCAAGGCGTACGGACGGCGAGGCCTAGCCCAAGGCACTAAGTACGTCACGCTAGTCTCCCCGTCCCGTGCAGAATTGCCCTGGTACGGCGTCTTAACAGGGACGGGCAGGGTGCCGCTTGAGACTCTTGGCCTCTGTCAGAAACTACCTGGACTCTGCAGGGCGCCACTCTGATGCCGGTGACCTAGTGAGCAAAGAAAGCCCTCTTTCCCCCGCTGGAGAGCAGGCTACGTGCAGCGTCCAAGTTTCCTGCGGGAGAGTGTGGCTGCCTGTGTGGGCTTCACTTCTGGAAGGCCTGTGTGGAGCGACGAGAGAGGGTTCCTAGAGAAAGGGAACGTGTCCTGTGCCCTGCAGGAGGCATCCCAGAGCCCTCATCGCCAAAGGGAAAGCTAGAGCCCTCCACAGGGTTCCAAGTATCCTTCAGCTAGCCCGTCCACGCATTGAGGAGTGCAGGGGCTGTGCACTGACTCTGGGGCAGGTGGGGGCAGGAGCTCCAGTGTGCTTTTCCTCCTCCCCGTGCCCCATAGAGGAACGCTGCGCACAGGATCCCCCATTCTGGGCGACTGCGCAGCATTAGGCTCTCGAGTGCCTCCGGGTCACCGCTTTGAAAGCAGAGTGAAAGGCAACCTTCCCCTTTTGCTCCAGCTAGCTAGCTGGCCCAAGCATTCAAGCGACCTCCGGAACACAGCTCTCGCAGGCCTTCGGTGCCATGCCAGGGGCACGCAGTGCAGAGCGTGAAGCTGCAAGGAAAACACTCTTTTCCTGGTGTCCGTTCCGGGTACCCTTTTACTTACCCGCCCTTTCTCTAGGCCACGCAGAGACTAGCCATGACATGCTGTCTCGAAGAGGTAGAGCTTCCCCTGAACTCTCCTACGCTTAGAGACGGCGCGAGGACACGTAACCTTCCTGGAGCCTGAAGTCCCGTAGACGCCTCACACACTGCACAACTCCCTGCTGGGAGATGAAACCGGGGAAGTGCCAGAGTGCTCCTTCGGTCTCTTTTCGCTCGCCTGCAACTAAACGCACTAGGGCAGTTTTGAAGTTTCGGATTCGGAAGCTCTGCGAACAGTGGCAATTCTCAGCAACAAAGGGCAGCCCCAGCCTCAAAGCTGCCGGAAAGCAGAGGGCTGCTGTCAGTCTTCAGTGCTGCAGTGCCCCCCGTGGTTAGGAAAAGGGCGCTCTCCTGAGAGCAACACGGTGCTTGCCTGTCCTTGCAGGAGGCATCGCCAAGGCGCCAGTGCTAAAGGGAACACGACTGTGCCGGGCAGGCTCATAGTGAGGCCCAGGGACTGCATGCACAAGCTTGGGCGTGCAGCATTTCCCGTGAAAACGTAGTCCACGCAGGGCCTTCACGCTAGTGAGCTTTCCAGGTCTCCTAGGCCTCCTGCCTCCTAGGCCCCTCCCGTGGAGGAAGACTGCAGCGCGAACGTCTCTTCCAAGGGCGACTTCACAACGTCCAGGGACCTTGGGCCTCCGGAGGGCAGCTCGTAAGGCGGAGAGAAAGGCGACACACTGCTTCCTTCGTGGCAGAGCTAGACGTCCGAGCTTGCTAACGGCCGCCCGAACACAGGTCCGGCAGGTCTTTGAGGTGTACGGCCAGTGGTTGCCAGCGCTGAACCTGGGCGGCAATGAAGCAACCCTCTCGGTGGGCTTTCGAATGGGAGCCCTTGCTTGCTGTCTCCCTACGCCAAGCAGACAGTTGCCTTTCGAAGCAGCCTGGCCAAGGCACACTGCTCCCCTGAAGCACCCACTAGCTTTTGGCAAGGCGTACGGACGGCGAGGCCTAGCCCAAGGCACTAAGTACGTCACGCTAGTCTCCCCGTCCCGTGCAGAATTGCCCTGGTACGGCGTCTTAACAGGGACGGGCAGGGTGCCGCTTGAGACTCTTGGCCTCTGTCAGAAACTACCTGGACTCTGCAGGGCGCCACTCTGATGCCGGTGACCTAGTGAGCAAAGAAAGCCCTCTTTCCCCCGCTGGAGAGCAGGCTACGTGCAGCGTCCAAGTTTCCTGCGGGAGAGTGTGGCTGCCTGTGTGGGCTTCACTTCTGGAAGGCCTGTGTGGAGCGACGAGAGAGGGTTCCTAGAGAAAGGGAACGTGTCCTGTGCCCTGCAGGAGGCATCCCAGAGCCCTCATCGCCAAAGGGAAAGCTAGAGCCCTCCACAGGGTTCCAAGTATCCTTCAGCTAGCCCGTCCACGCATTGAGGAGTGCAGGGGCTGTGCACTGACTCTGGGGCAGGTGGGGGCAGGAGCTCCAGTGTGCTTTTCCTCCTCCCCGTGCCCCATAGAGGAACGCTGCGCACAGGATCCCCCATTCTGGGCGACTGCGCAGCATTAGGCTCTCGAGTGCCTCCGGGTCACCGCTTTGAAAGCAGAGTGAAAGGGAACCTTCCCCTTTTGCTCCAGCTAGCTAGCTGGCCCAAGCATTCAAGCGACCTCCGGAACACAGCTCTCGCAGGCCTTCGGTGCCATGCCAGGGGCACGCAGTGCAGAGCGTGAAGCTGCAAGGAAAACACTCTTTTCCTGGTGTCCGTTCCGGGTACCCTTTTACTTACCCGCCCTTTCTCTAGGCCACGCAGAGACTAGCCATGACATGCTGTCTCGAAGAGGTAGAGCTTCCCCTGAACTCTCCTACGCTTAGAGACGGCGCGAGGACACGTAACCTTCCTGGAGCCTGAAGTCCCGTAGACGCCTCACACACTGCACAACTCCCTGCTGGGAGATGAAACCGGGGAAGTGCCAGAGTGCTCCTTCGGTCTCTTTTCGCTCGCCTGCAACTAAACGCACTAGGGCAGTTTTGAAGTTTCGGATTCGGAAGCTCTGCGAACAGTGGCAATTCTCAGCAACAAAGGGCAGCCCCAGCCTCAAAGCTGCCGGAAAGCAGAGGGCTGCTGTCAGTCTTCAGTGCTGCAGTGCCCCCCGTGGTTAGGAAAAGGGCGCTCTCCTGAGAGCAACACGGTGCTTGCCTGTCCTTGCAGGAGGCATCGCCAAGGCGCCAGTGCTAAAGGGAACACGACTGTGCCGGGCAGGCTCATAGTGAGGCCCAGGGACTGCATGCACAAGCTTGGGCGTGCAGCATTTCCCGTGAAAACGTAGTCCACGCAGGGCCTTCACGCTAGTGAGCTTTCCAGGTCTCCTAGGCCTCCTGCCTCCTAGGCCCCTCCCGTGGAGGAAGACTGCAGCGCGAACGTCTCTTCCAAGGGCGACTTCACAACGTCCAGGGACCTTGGGCCTCCGGAGGGCAGCTCGTAAGGCGGAGAGAAAGGCGACACACTGCTTCCTTCGTGGCAGAGCTAGACGTCCGAGCTTGCTAACGGCCGCCCGAACACAGGTCCGGCAGGTCTTTGAGGTGTACGGCCAGTGGTTGCCAGCGCTGAACCTGGGCGGCAATGAAGCAACCCTCTCGGTGGGCTTTCGAATGGGAGCCCTTGCTTGCTGTCTCCCTACGCCAAGCAGACAGTTGCCTTTCGAAGCAGCCTGGCCAAGGCACACTGCTCCCCTGAAGCACCCACTAGCTTTTGGCAAGGCGTACGGACGGCGAGGCCTAGCCCAAGGCACTAAGTACGTCACGCTAGTCTCCCCGTCCCGTGCAGAATTGCCCTGGTACGGCGTCTTAACAGGGACGGGCAGGGTGCCGCTTGAGACTCTTGGCCTCTGTCAGAAACTACCTGGACTCTGCAGGGCGCCACTCTGATGCCGGTGACCTAGTGAGCAAAGAAAGCCCTCTTTCCCCCGCTGGAGAGCAGGCTACGTGCAGCGTCCAAGTTTCCTGCGGGAGAGTGTGGCTGCCTGTGTGGGCTTCACTTCTGGAAGGCCTGTGTGGAGCGACGAGAGAGGGTTCCTAGAGAAAGGGAACGTGTCCTGTGCCCTGCAGGAGGCATCCCAGAGCCCTCATCGCCAAAGGGAAAGCTAGAGCCCTCCACAGGGTTCCAAGTATCCTTCAGCTAGCCCGTCCACGCATTGAGGAGTGCAGGGGCTGTGCACTGACTCTGGGGCAGGTGGGGGCAGGAGCTCCAGTGTGCTTTTCCTCCTCCCCGTGCCCCATAGAGGAACGCTGCGCACAGGATCCCCCATTCTGGGCGACTGCGCAGCATTAGGCTCTCGAGTGCCTCCGGGTCACCGCTTTGAAAGCAGAGTGAAAGGGAACCTTCCCCTTTTGCTCCAGCTAGCTAGCTGGCCCAAGCATTCAAGCGACCTCCGGAACACAGCTCTCGCAGGCCTTCGGTGCCATGCCAGGGGCACGCAGTGCAGAGCGTGAAGCTGCAAGGAAAACACTCTTTTCCTGGTGTCCGTTCCGGGTACCCTTTTACTTACCCGCCCTTTCTCTAGGCCACGCAGAGACTAGCCATGACATGCTGTCTCGAAGAGGTAGAGCTTCCCCTGAACTCTCCTACGCTTAGAGACGGCGCGAGGACACGTAACCTTCCTGGAGCCTGAAGTCCCGTAGACGCCTCACACACTGCACAACTCCCTGCTGGGAGATGAAACCGGGGAAGTGCCAGAGTGCTCCTTCGGTCTCTTTTCGCTCGCCTGCAACTAAACGCACTAGGGCAGTTTTGAAGTTTCGGATTCGGAAGCTCTGCGAACAGTGGCAATTCTCAGCAACAAAGGGCAGCCCCAGCCTCAAAGCTGCCGGAAAGCAGAGGGCTGCTGTCAGTCTTCAGTGCTGCAGTGCCCCCCGTGGTTAGGAAAAGGGCGCTCTCCTGAGAGCAACACGGTGCTTGCCTGTCCTTGCAGGAGGCATCGCCAAGGCGCCAGTGCTAAAGGGAACACGACTGTGCCGGGCAGGCTCATAGTGAGGCCCAGGGACTGCATGCACAAGCTTGGGCGTGCAGCATTTCCCGTGAAAACGTAGTCCACGCAGGGCCTTCACGCTAGTGAGCTTTCCAGGTCTCCTAGGCCTCCTGCCTCCTAGGCCCCTCCCGTGGAGGAAGACTGCAGCGCGAACGTCTCTTCCAAGGGCGACTTCACAACGTCCAGGGACCTTGGGCCTCCGGAGGGCAGCTCGTAAGGCGGAGAGAAAGGCGACACACTGCTTCCTTCGTGGCAGAGCTAGACGTCCGAGCTTGCTAACGGCCGCCCGAACACAGGTCCGGCAGGTCTTTGAGGTGTACGGCCAGTGGTTGCCAGCGCTGAACCTGGGCGGCAATGAAGCAACCCTCTCGGTGGGCTTTCGAATGGGAGCCCTTGCTTGCTGTCTCCCTACGCCAAGCAGACAGTTGCCTTTCGAAGCAGCCTGGCCAAGGCACACTGCTCCCCTGAAGCACCCACTAGCTTTTGGCAAGGCGTACGGACGGCGAGGCCTAGCCCAAGGCACTAAGTACGTCACGCTAGTCTCCCCGTCCCGTGCAGAATTGCCCTGGTACGGCGTCTTAACAGGGACGGGCAGGGTGCCGCTTGAGACTCTTGGCCTCTGTCAGAAACTACCTGGACTCTGCAGGGCGCCACTCTGATGCCGGTGACCTAGTGAGCAAAGAAAGCCCTCTTTCCCCCGCTGGAGAGCAGGCTACGTGCAGCGTCCAAGTTTCCTGCGGGAGAGTGTGGCTGCCTGTGTGGGCTTCACTTCTGGAAGGCCTGTGTGGAGCGACGAGAGAGGGTTCCTAGAGAAAGGGAACGTGTCCTGTGCCCTGCAGGAGGCATCCCAGAGCCCTCATGGCCAAAGGGAAAGCTAGAGCCCTCCACAGGGTTCCAAGTATCCTTCAGCTAGCCCGTCCACGCATTGAGGAGTGCAGGGGCTGTGCACTGACTCTGGGGCAGGTGGGGGCAGGAGCTCCAGTGTGCTTTTCCTCCTCCCCGTGCCCCATAGAGGAACGCTGCGCACAGGATCCCCCATTCTGGGCGACTGCGCAGCATTAGGCTCTCGAGTGCCTCCGGGTCACCGCTTTGAAAGCAGAGTGAAAGGGAACCTTCCCCTTTTGCTCCAGCTAGCTAGCTGGCCCAAGCATTCAAGCGACCTCCGGAACACAGCTCTCGCAGGCCTTCGGTGCCATGCCAGGGGCACGCAGTGCAGAGCGTGAAGCTGCAAGGAAAACACTCTTTTCCTGGTGTCCGTTCCGGGTACCCTTTTACTTACCCGCCCTTTCTCTAGGCCACGCAGAGACTAGCCATGACATGCTGTCTCGAAGAGGTAGAGCTTCCCCTGAACTCTCCTACGCTTAGAGACGGCGCGAGGACACGTAACCTTCCTGGAGCCTGAAGTCCCGTAGACGCCTCACACACTGCACAACTCCCTGCTGGGAGATGAAACCGGGGAAGTGCCAGAGTGCTCCTTCGGTCTCTTTTCGCTCGCCTGCAACTAAACGCACTAGGGCAGTTTTGAAGTTTCGGATTCGGAAGCTCTGCGAACAGTGGCAATTCTCAGCAACAAAGGGCAGCCCCAGCCTCAAAGCTGCCGGAAAGCAGAGGGCTGCTGTCAGTCTTCAGTGCTGCAGTGCCCCCCGTGGTTAGGAAAAGGGCGCTCTCCTGAGAGCAACACGGTGCTTGCCTGTCCTTGCAGGAGGCATCGCCAAGGCGCCAGTGCTAAAGGGAACACGACTGTGCCGGGCAGGCTCATAGTGAGGCCCAGGGACTGCATGCACAAGCTTGGGCGTGCAGCATTTCCCGTGAAAACGTAGTCCACGCAGGGCCTTCACGCTAGTGAGCTTTCCAGGTCTCCTAGGCCTCCTGCCTCCTAGGCCCCTCCCGTGGAGGAAGACTGCAGCGCGAACGTCTCTTCCAAGGGCGACTTCACAACGTCCAGGGACCTTGGGCCTCCGGAGGGCAGCTCGTAAGGCGGAGAGAAAGGCGACACACTGCTTCCTTCGTGGCAGAGCTAGACGTCCGAGCTTGCTAACGGCCGCCCGAACACAGGTCCGGCAGGTCTTTGAGGTGTACGGCCAGTGGTTGCCAGCGCTGAACCTGGGCGGCAATGAAGCAACCCTCTCGGTGGGCTTTCGAATGGGAGCCCTTGCTTGCTGTCTCCCTACGCCAAGCAGACAGTTGCCTTTCGAAGCAGCCTGGCCAAGGCACACTGCTCCCCTGAAGCACCCACTAGCTTTTGGCAAGGCGTACGGACGGCGAGGCCTAGCCCAAGGCACTAAGTACGTCACGCTAGTCTCCCCGTCCCGTGCAGAATTGCCCTGGTACGGCGTCTTAACAGGGACGGGCAGGGTGCCGCTTGAGACTCTTGGCCTCTGTCAGAAACTACCTGGACTCTGCAGGGCGCCACTCTGATGCCGGTGACCTAGTGAGCAAAGAAAGCCCTCTTTCCCCCGCTGGAGAGCAGGCTACGTGCAGCGTCCAAGTTTCCTGCGGGAGAGTGTGGCTGCCTGTGTGGGCTTCACTTCTGGAAGGCCTGTGTGGAGCGACGAGAGAGGGTTCCTAGAGAAAGGGAACGTGTCCTGTGCCCTGCAGGAGGCATCCCAGAGCCCTCATGGCCAAAGGGAAAGCTAGAGCCCTCCACAGGGTTCCAAGTATCCTTCAGCTAGCCCGTCCACGCATTGAGGAGTGCAGGGGCTGTGCACTGACTCTGGGGCAGGTGGGGGCAGGAGCTCCAGTGTGCTTTTCCTCCTCCCCGTGCCCCATAGAGGAACGCTGCGCACAGGATCCCCCATTCTGGGCGACTGCGCAGCATTAGGCTCTCGAGTGCCTCCGGGTCACCGCTTTGAAAGCAGAGTGAAAGGGAACCTTCCCCTTTTGCTCCAGCTAGCTAGCTGGCCCAAGCATTCAAGCGACCTCCGGAACACAGCTCTCGCAGGCCTTCGGTGCCATGCCAGGGGCACGCAGTGCAGAGCGTGAAGCTGCAAGGAAAACACTCTTTTCCTGGTGTCCGTTCCGGGTACCCTTTTACTTACCCGCCCTTTCTCTAGGCCACGCAGAGACTAGCCATGACATGCTGTCTCGAAGAGGTAGAGCTTCCCCTGAACTCTCCTACGCTTAGAGACGGCGCGAGGACACGTAACCTTCCTGGAGCCTGAAGTCCCGTAGACGCCTCACACACTGCACAACTCCCTGCTGGGAGATGAAACCGGGGAAGTGCCAGAGTGCTCCTTCGGTCTCTTTTCGCTCGCCTGCAACTAAACGCACTAGGGCAGTTTTGAAGTTTCGGATTCGGAAGCTCTGCGAACAGTGGCAATTCTCAGCAACAAAGGGCAGCCCCAGCCTCAAAGCTGCCGGAAAGCAGAGGGCTGCTGTCAGTCTTCAGTGCTGCAGTGCCCCCCGTGGTTAGGAAAAGGGGCGCTCTCCTGAGAGCAACACGGTGCTTGCCTGTCCTTGCAGGAGGCATCGCCAAGGCGCCAGTGCTAAAGGGAACACGACTGTGCCGGGCAGGCTCATAGTGAGGCCCAGGGACTGCATGCACAAGCTTGGGCGTGCAGCATTTCCCGTGAAAACGTAGTCCACGCAGGGCCTTCACGCTAGTGAGCTTTCCAGGTCTCCTAGGCCTCCTGCCTCCTAGGCCCCTCCCGTGGAGGAAGACTGCAGCGCGAACGTCTCTTCCAAGGGCGACTTCACAACGTCCAGGGACCTTGGGCCTCCGGAGGGCAGCTCGTAAGGCGGAGAGAAAGGCGACACACTGCTTCCTTCGTGGCAGAGCTAGACGTCCGAGCTTGCTAACGGCCGCCCGAACACAGGTCCGGCAGGTCTTTGAGGTGTACGGCCAGTGGTTGCCAGCGCTGAACCTGGGCGGCAATGAAGCAACCCTCTCGGTGGGCTTTCGAATGGGAGCCCTTGCTTGCTGTCTCCCTACGCCAAGCAGGACAGTTGCCTTTCGAAGCAGCCTGGCCAAGGCACACTGCTCCCCTGAAGCACCCACTAGCTTTTGGCAAGGCGTACGGACGGCGAGGCCTAGCCCAAGGCACTAAGTACGTCACGCTAGTCTCCCCCGTCCCGTGCAGAATTGCCCTGGTACGGCGTCTTAACAGGGACGGGCAGGGTGCCGCTTGAGACTCTTGGCCTCTGTCAGAAACTACCTGGACTCTGCAGGGCGCCACTCTGATGCCGGTGACCTAGTGAGCAAAGAAAGCCCTCTTTCCCCCGCTGGAGAGCAGGCTACGTGCAGCGTCCAAGTTTCCTGCGGGAGAGTGTGGCTGCCTGTGTGGGCTTCACTTCTGGAAGGCCTGTGTGGAGCGACGAGAGAGGGTTCCTAGAGAAAGGGAACGTGTCCTGTGCCCTGCAGGAGGCATCCCAGAGCCCTCATGGCCAAAGGGAAAGCTAGAGCCCTCCACAGGGTTCCAAGTATCCTTCAGCTAGCCCGTCCACGCATTGAGGAGTGCAGGGGCTGTGCACTGACTCTGGGGCAGGTGGGGGCAGGAGCTCCAGTGTGCTTTTCCTCCTCCCCGTGCCCCATAGAGGAACGCTGCGCACAGGATCCCCCATTCTGGGCGACTGCGCAGCATTAGGCTCTCGAGTGCCTCCGGGTCACCGCTTTGAAAGCAGAGTGAAAGGGAACCTTCCCCTTTTGCTCCAGCTAGCTAGCTGGCCCAAGCATTCAAGCGACCTCCGGAACACAGCTCTCGCAGGCCTTCGGTGCCATGCCAGGGGCACGCAGTGCAGAGCGTGAAGCTGCAAGGAAAACACTCTTTTCCTGGTGTCCGTTCCGGGTACCCTTTTACTTACCCGCCCTTTCTCTAGGCCACGCAGAGACTAGCCATGACATGCTGTCTCGAAGAGGTAGAGCTTCCCCTGAACTCTCCTACGCTTAGAGACGGCGCGAGGACACGTAACCTTCCTGGAGCCCTGAAGTCCCGTAGACGCCTCACACACTGCACAACTCCCTGCTGGGAGATGAAACCGGGGAAGTGCCAGAGTGCTCCTTCGGTCTCTTTTCGCTCGCCTGCAACTAAACGCACTAGGGCAGTTTTGAAGTTTCGGATTCGGAAGCTCTGCGAACAGTGGCAATTCTCAGCAACAAAGGGCAGCCCCAGCCTCAAAGCTGCCGGAAAGCAGAGGGCTGCTGTCAGTCTTCAGTGCTGCAGTGCCCCCCGTGGTTAGGAAAAGGGCGCTCTCCTGAGAGCAACACGGTGCTTGCCTGTCCTTGCAGGAGGCATCGCCAAGGCGCCAGTGCTAAAGGGAACACGACTGTGCCGGGCAGGCTCATAGTGAGGCCCAGGGACTGCATGCACAAGCTTGGGCGTGCAGCATTTCCCGTGAAAACGTAGTCCACGCAGGGCCTTCACGCTAGTGAGCTTTCCAGGTCTCCTAGGCCTCCTGCCTCCTAGGCCCCCTCCCGTGGAGGAAGACTGCAGCGCGAACGTCTCTTCCAAGGGCGACTTCACAACGTCCAGGGACCTTGGGCCTCCGGAGGGCAGCTCGTAAGGCGGAGAGAAAGGCGACACACTGCTTCCTTCGTGGCAGAGCTAGACGTCCGAGCTTGCTAACGGCCGCCCGAACACAGGTCCGGCAGGTCTTTGAGGTGTACGGCCAGTGGTTGCCAGCGCTGAACCTGGGCGGCAATGAAGCAACCCTCTCGGTGGGCTTTCGAATGGGAGCCCTTGCTTGCTGTCTCCCTACGCCAAGCAGACAGTTGCCTTTCGAAGCAGCCTGGCCAAGGCACACTGCTCCCCTGAAGCACCCACTAGCTTTTGGCAAGGCGTACGGACGGCGAGGCCTAGCCCAAGGCACTAAGTACGTCACGCTAGTCTCCCCGTCCCGTGCAGAATTGCCCTGGTACGGCGTCTTAACAGGGACGGGCAGGGTGCCGCTTGAGACTCTTGGCCTCTGTCAGAAACTACCTGGACTCTGCAGGGCGCCACTCTGATGCCGGTGACCTAGTGAGCAAAGAAAGCCCTCTTTCCCCCGCTGGAGAGCAGGCTACGTGCAGCGTCCAAGTTTCCTGCGGGAGAGTGTGGCTGCCTGTGTGGGCTTCACTTCTGGAAGGCCTGTGTGGAGCGACGAGAGAGGGTTCCTAGAGAAAGGGAACGTGTCCTGTGCCCTGCAGGAGGCATCCCAGAGCCCTCATCGCCAAAGGGAAAGCTAGAGCCCTCCACAGGGTTCCAAGTATCCTTCAGCTAGCCCGTCCACGCATTGAGGAGTGCAGGGGCTGTGCACTGACTCTGGGGCAGGTGGGGGCAGGAGCTCCAGTGTGCTTTTCCTCCTCCCCGTGCCCCATAGAGGAACGCTGCGCACAGGATCCCCCATTCTGGGCGACTGCGCAGCATTAGGCTCTCGAGTGCCTCCGGGTCACCGCTTTGAAAGCAGAGTGAAAGGGAACCTTCCCCTTTTGCTCCAGCTAGCTAGCTGGCCCAAGCATTCAAGCGACCTCCGGAACACAGCTCTCGCAGGCCTTCGGTGCCATGCCAGGGGCACGCAGTGCAGAGCGTGAAGCTGCAAGGAAAACACTCTTTTCCTGGTGTCCGTTCCGGGTACCCTTTTACTTACCCGCCCTTTCTCTAGGCCACGCAGAGACTAGCCATGACATGCTGTCTCGAAGAGGTAGAGCTTCCCCTGAACTCTCCTACGCTTAGAGACGGCGCGAGGACACGTAACCTTCCTGGAGCCTGAAGTCCCGTAGACGCCTCACACACTGCACAACTCCCTGCTGGGAGATGAAACCGGGGAAGTGCCAGAGTGCTCCTTCGGTCTCTTTTCGCTCGCCTGCAACTAAACGCACTAGGGCAGTTTTGAAGTTTCGGATTCGGAAGCTCTGCGAACAGTGGCAATTCTCAGCAACAAAGGGCAGCCCCAGCCTCAAA
>NW_026871759.1:0-45986 GCF_028564815.1 Eubalaena glacialis | reverse complement strand
TGTGTGGAACCACAAAGGACCCAGAAGAGCCAAAGCCACCCTGAGGAAGGAGAACGGGCTGGAGGCATCTCGCTCCCTGACTTCACACTTCATTACGAAGCTACAGTCCCAAAAAAGTGTGGAATTGGCACAAAAACAGGCGCACAGACCAGAGGAACAGAGCAGAGAGCCCAGGAATCAACCTACAGGTATGTGATCAGTTAATTCACAAGAAAGGAGCCAAGAACATACACCAGGGAAAGGACAGTCCCCTCAAGAAATGGTGCTGGGAAAACCAGGCTCCACACGCCAAAGAACAACACTGCACTCTGTCTACACCACACACAAAAGCGGCCAAAAACCCAGTTTTCCACATCAAGCCCTTCCTCTCCTGGGTCCTCTGAAGACAGACACCCTCAGCGGTCAGCCATGCACAGGAACATTCTCCCCACATTTCCTCACCTTTTCCCTCAGTGGCGTCACCTCCCAGCAGGTCCTGAGGAGACCAGGCTCCTCTCAGCATGAACTGGACCCCACAGTGTCCCCAAGCTGAAGCCTCAGGGGATCCTGAGGAGACTCGGCCTCTGTTAGTGTGGACTCGACCCCAGCTTGTCCTGAAACCTGGCCGTCAGCGTGGACGCAACCCGCGTGTCCCAGAAGCCAAAGCCCCAGTGGGTCCTGAGGAGACAGGGCTCCTCTCAGCATGAACGTGAACAGCATGATCTGAACAGACATCCCGCCAAAAAAAGATATACAGATGGTAAACATCATACAGAAACAAGCTCAACATCATATACCATTAGGGAGTTACAAATTAAAATCATGAGATATCACAGCACACCTATTAGCACTGCTAAACTCCAAAAATATGAAAATACCAATTGCTAGAGGGTGAGGAACAAAAGGAGCTCTCCCTCATAGCTGGGGGGATGCATGTGCAGCCACTTTGTAAAACAATTTGGCAGTTTTTTCCAAAGCTAAACAAGTCTCACGTTGGGATCCAACAATCATGCTTCCAGTATTCAGGCAACTGCTTTGAAAATCTATGTCCAAATGCAAACAAGGATGCAATTATGCACAGCAGCACTTTCATAATGGCTAAAAACTTGAAGAAATCAGGATATCCTTCAAAAGATGAATGTATAAGCAAATTGGGGTAGATCCATGTCAAGGTGAGTAGAATATGCCACCCCAAAATATGTCTCTCTGGCATAAGGATTATTGGTCTGCTTTAAAAAAAAGGGGGGCTTCCCTGGTGGCTCAGTGGTTAAGAGTCTGCCTGCCAATGCAGGGGACACGGGTTCGAGCCCTGGTCCGGGAAGATCCCACACGCCGCAGAGCAACAAAGCCCATGCTCCACAACTACTGAGCCTGCGCTCTAGAGCCCACGAGCCACAACTACTGACCCCGTGTGCCACAACTACTGAAGCCTGCACACCTAGAGCCTGTGCTCCGCGACAACAAAAGCCACAATGAGAAACCCACGCACTGCAAAGAAAAGTAGCCCCTGCTCGCCACAACCAGAGAAAAGCCTGCACGCAGCAATGAAGACCCAATGCAGCCAAAAATAAAATAATATATTCAATAAAAAATCTCAGAAAACTGAGATTGCTGTTTTATGAAAGACATTTACAATACAGAAGTCGCCATTTATAAGGGTATGTCCCTCTTTGCACCAAAAATAGAAGGATAATTAAATCTTAAGTAACTCTTTTCAATGGAGAAGTCCTGACTTAAATGTGCAAACAATCATACCCTTGTTTACTGTGCTTTGCATGATAACCTGCCATAAGTGGTCTTCCTCCCTTCCCCAGCATATTTCTTCTGTTTTTAGCTGAAGAGCTATTTAAGGGGATGGTTTTGGTCATTTCAGGGAGTGACTCAGTTTTCCTTGCTATCCCCCCTGTATTCAGAAGGTAGACATGTAATTAAACTTCTGCTTTTCTCCTGGTAATCTGTCTTTTATTACAGGGGCAGGGTGGCCTCAACCAAGAACCTGAAAAAGTAGAGGGAAAATTGTTTTTCCGCCCATACACATGCAGTGGAATACTACTCAGCAGAAAGGAATGCACCATCAGCCTATGGAAAGACATGGATAAATCCTCAGTATATACTGCTAAGTGAAAGCATCCAGGCTGAGGAGGCTGCACACAGTATGACCCCATTGGTGACATTCTGGGAAAGGCAAAGCTACATAGATGATAAGCAGATCATGGGGTGGGGGGTTTGAAGTATTCCATGTGACATTCTAGGATGGATACCTGTCACTATGCATTTGTCTAAGCCCACAGATGTGTATAGCCCAAGGGGCCAATCATAATCTATTCAAATTTAGTTATTTAGAATGTAGGCATGTGTCAGGATGGAATACATAATGTGACAGAGTCTAACTGTGTTAGAAATATATGGAAACAACTCACTGTAGGGGATGGGATAAAAGGTGCTGACCTAAGTTACCTTTGGAAATGAATGGAATCTGTAGACTAAAGGCAAAATGGACCGTATATAAAGAGTGGGCTTTATTTTACGAAGTTCTTTCCAGGGTGTAGTAGCTAACAACTCTGAAACCTCTGCACATGTAACCTGGAAAGGAGCAATGCATACATAAATGGCAGATGGTGGGAGCCAGGCTCCTCATTGTGGGAACAGGAAGTTACAGATAAGCAAGGGGAGAGCCTCTGCCCTCATAAACCTGGATCTGGGCTTCCTGGGAGGACGCTGACTGGCCGGGGGAAACACACAGATCTTCACGCTGGGAAGACCCTGCAGACACAGGAACTTCACACCCCATCTTTCCACCCATACCTGCTGGAAACACTCAGCCCTCCATCATCAGTCAATTGCAGCGTTTAAGACATTCTCACCCCCAGGCAGATAAAGGAACATGAGGGTCTTGCTTACCCCTAAGCTGTCCCAGAATCCAGGCCCTGGGGGTGGAGCCAGGATGGGGGTGCCTGGGCTCCTGACCAGCAGGTGAGAGGAAGGAGGAAGACCAGTTCCGAGGACAGAGGTTCCCTCAAGTCTGTGAGCCCAGGAGCCCCGATGGGATTCATTCCCAGTGCGGACATGGGCAGGGCCTGCAGTGGTTCTGTGTTCCCCCTGGGCCCCTTTGATGAAGCCATGGCAACACTGGGCCCAGACGTCTCCTGGCGGTGTCTCAAACTCTGACACAGCGGTTTTACAAAGGAACAAGAGAATGGAGCTGAGCCCCTGACGGCCACTCCTTTCTGGCTCTGAGTTGCTTCCAACAGGACCGCAATCACCTGCACATAGTCTGCTGTGACCTACCTGCCCCCATTGGCCTTTCCTCTCCCTCCCTGCGATGAGTCCCGTGACATTTCCAGCCTGGACCCCTCTCCCAGGCCAGACGCCTCTGTCCAGTCACTGCACCCCCATCTCACCTTGGGGGCTAACAGGGCACTCAGGGGACCAGGATCCTGCAGGTCTCCACACCCAGGAGCAGCCCCACCTTCCCAGGTTGCTGAGCCCAGGCACCGGGTGTAACCGAGCAGGACCCTACGGGGCCTTCCCAGGACAGACCCCTCCCCCACATCCTCTGCTGGAGCTCCTCTCTGAAGTACCTGGATAACAGCATCTGATGCACGCTTCCTGAGTTGTTTTACAGATGCTGAAACCACCACCAAACGGAAGAAATTAACTACCTGATGATCATGAACAGGTAGCCCCGGAACTTCTGGTGCCTAAGAATTTAGAGTGTTAACTGCCTGTTACCTCACCATCAACCAGAGAATTGTGCACCAGCTGATCACATACCCTGCGACCCCCCTCCATCACTTGGCCTTTAAAATTCCTTTGCTGAAATCCTTCAGGGAGTTTGGGGTTTTAGAGCACAGGCCGCCTGGCCTCCTTGTATTGGCACTTTTACAATTAAAGCTGCACTTCCCTTCACCACACCCGGTGTCAGTAGACTGGCTTTACTGCACTCGGGCAAGCGGACCCAAGTTTCGTTTGGTAACACTGGGGTCTCCCAGGCTCCCACTCTCCTTGTGCCCCACTGACTGTCATCTGCTCCTCCAGAGTCTTGTTGCAGCAAAAATAGAAATGAAGTTTTCCCTCCCCTGAGAACAAGGAAAACAAAGGGAACAGCGAATAGGCTAGAGAAGAAACATAATCTGGCCTGAAAGAATTAATCACTCCTTGTTTTACTTTGTCACTAATTTGTAGTAACTAGATGTGTACTTTACAAAGCTAACCTCACTCCCTGACGCTATGTCATTTACATTCGGCACCCATCACCCCTAACTCTGTGTGAGTTACATCCCCTGCCTCTCACTCCCTAACCTTATTATGTCCAGCACTTACATTCTATACGCCCTTCATAACAAGTCACCCCCTATAGTTTTTGCATTTCAGAAACAAGGTCACTGGTCGATAAACCAGAGGCAAACGGACGCAATTACCAGACTGCCGGACCCCAATTACCGGGCAGCCTGATGCCAGCTATGACTGTTTTGAAATAATGCAAAGGAAAGGAGGAATGCAAGACCTTCACTACTTTGATCCTCAACCTATACCCCAGACTGCGAGAGCGCCACGTATAAAATCTTCCCTGATTCTCAAGGAGGGGTGCCCAGTTCTTGAGGCGCTAGCTGGCTGTGTCTTCCCTGTTGTCTGGCAGAAGAATAAAGCCATCTCTCTCTTCCTCCAAAATCCCTGTCTCCGTATTTCTGTTTGGCCTCGGTGCACAGGGAAGCCGAGATTTCGACAACAGTCTGTGGCCAGTTCCCACACTAATTCACCTCTACACCCACAGCCCTGGCCCAAGCCCGATCTTGTGCCTGGTTCCTCCATCAGGCCCTGGTAAAACTCCCTGCCCACACGGTGCACCTCACATCCCACCCCAACGTGGTCTTTCTGAAGCATAAACGAGACTGTGACTCTCTCCCACCTGTAATCCCCCAAATGTTTCCCCACTTCCACTAGGGTATCTGCTGGGAGAGACATCTGCCAAGGCCCTGAGAGTCCCTGGCATCCCCACGAGGCTGCTGGCTCCTGGGTTCCCTGACAGTGAGCACCTCAGCTGGCCAGGCGACATGGCAGGAAACCCCAGAACTGCTCACCTCAGGAGGGGACTGGCACGGCCACTGCCTGATCAGAGAGAGCAGAGAAGGGCTCCCCAGCTGGGACACAGACTCTGCACGAGTGGCCTCTCCCTGAGCCACTACATCACCTCGTGTGACTTGAGGGAAGGAAGGACCGAGGCACACTTGGCTCCTAAGGAGGATGGGATAGGCTCAGCCATGTCCCCACAAATTCACATGCTGAATCCCTAACACCCAGGACCTCAGGATGTGGCTGTATTTGGAGATGGGATTTTTAAAGAGGTGATCAAGGTAAAAATGCGGTCACTAGGGTGGATCCTAATCCAATAGGATTGGTGTCCTACAAGGAGAGATTAGGACACAGAGAGGCACAGGGGGAGATCATGACGACCTGGGGAGAAGATGGTTGTCTAAGCACCAAGTAGAGAGGCCTCAGGAGAAGCCAGTCTGCACACACCTTGATCTCAGACAGCATCCAGGACTGGGAGATAGGCCTGTTATTCAAGCTGCCCAGTCTGTGGTATTTGTTATGGAGGTCCTGAGCAGACTCACATGCAGGGTAACTCAGGGCTCAGACTGGACAGAGCCCACTCTCCATCCCCCTGTACGTGAGTTACAGGATCCTCAGGATCTGAGGAGGGGGACCCTGAGGAGAGACACAAGAT
Organism: Eubalaena glacialis; assembly: GCF_028564815.1. Lineage (NCBI taxonomy): Eukaryota > Metazoa > Chordata > Mammalia > Artiodactyla > Balaenidae > Eubalaena > Eubalaena glacialis. The sequence goes on along the minus strand of NW_026871759.1, from coordinate 40,279 downwards.
AGAAGATGCTAGGCATTAACATGACTGCATTCATGTTAAACGTGCCTGAAGTCCATTCACACGAGATGGTTTTGTCCTGTATGTACATCGGCACCTTCGGTCTGAACTGCAGATCTTTAGCTTCACCACCTCCACTGAGAGCATTAGCTTCACCTGCTGTGGACCGTCTCCTATAGGATTTCCAGAACCACAAAGCATCGAAGCTTCACAGGATCCAGAGTCTGTGCGCTAGCGTCTGGGCGACCCTCACAGCAGGGCCGCGCAGCTGCCCATCAGAACCCATTTCCCTTTTTCCTGTTCACAGCTACCCTGCACCTCCCAGCTTTCCCACCCCTTACAGCTAGGGCGTAGTGTCTCGTGTTACCAAGGGGAAGGGGTGGAGGTGGTGAGGGCCTTGGCCAGCCTGCATCCTTGGACGGAGGGCATGATGCCCACCTGGTCACCCCACCCTGCTGGTTGGAGCCCTCACCTGGAAGCAGGGAGGAGAAACAAGGGGGACAGAGCCTGGGACCTGACACCCACCTGCCCTGGACTCTCACAAGAAGGGGACAGAGACAGCTTGAGCTTCAGCCCAGTTTTGGGAGACACTTTGTTCCAGCAACAAACTTCTGCCTTAAAAGCCAAGGTGCTTTACAAACCCCTCCCCAGCTGTCACAGAAAGTCAGGCTTAATCTCATCACACTTTTCTCAAACCCCAGCTCATGGTGAGACCACCTCTCAGGTGATGGTGCTTCAGAGCAGCCCCTTTAAAAGATCCCTGGAGTTCAGCTCTCCCAGCCCTGCCGTCAGTTTAAGGGAGAAGTTTCCTTGACAACCTTGACAAACCTGCTCAGTTTCCTTGACAACCAAGCTTCACAATCTCCCAAACTCTTCTCCTTCAAACATCCCTATTCTAGGCTTGATGAGCCTAAAGTGACAGTGCTGTCATCATGTGCCAGAGAGTGACTCCTCCAAGCCCGTAGTTCCTGGTTACATGATGCTATTGATGATGAAATCCCAGAAGAGCCAGCTTTGCAAGGTAACCACTTCTGGACTCGGCACTGGGTCCCTTTCCACGGACAGAGTGGAGTGGCTGTTTCCACGGGGCCCGTGGTGGAAGAGCTCACCTAATGCTGCCAGGACTTCATCCCTTCCAGGTGATTCCAGGGTCCTCATTCTCCCCAGACCCCCACCCACATGGCTGCTGTCTGTGCCAGTCTATACGGGACCTTGGCAATCTCCTAAAATGAGGGTTATTTTATACACAGGTAATGGGTTGAATGCTGACCCCAAAAGATGTGCCCCCCCAGAACACGTGAACAGGACCATATCTGGGAAAAGGGTCTTTGTATATGTAGTTAAGGATCTCAGGGTGAGGTCATCTTGGGTTAGGGTGGCCCTCAATCCAACTGAGAGAGTCCTTATGAGAAACAAAAGAAGAGAAACACAGACTTAGAGAAGCCACGTGAAGACAGAGGCAGAGACGGGAGGGATGCAGCCACAGGCCTGGGGACGCCTGGAGCCCCCAGAAGCTGGAAAAGGCAGGAAGAACCCTATCCTGGAGCCTTTGGAGAGACTTCCGTCCTCCAACACCTTGATCTCAGATGTCTGGTCTCCAGGACTGGGGGAGGATGAATTCCTGTTGTTTTAAACCACCCATCTTGTGGTCATTTGTTACAGAAGCCACAGAACGGTCACACAGACCCTGCTCTGTAGGATCCTGGAAGTGTGGGTCTCATTAAAGGCCAACAGAGGCTGGATTGTAGAGCCCTTAGAGTCAGCATTGGGCCCCAGAAATCCTAAAGCAATGGCTGGACACCAGAACGTTGAGGAGTCAGTCAGAAGCCCAACCCTAAGGGTGCCGGCTGCACACGGTCTCCCCAGGTTTTTACGCCTGTACATGCATAAAATAAGTATTTCCATCCTGATTCAGGACCTCTGTTATCACCGTTCACGTTGCTAATTAAGAACCCACTAGTTACACAGATGAAAACCCTATCAGGACACTTGCTCCAGTGGTAAACAATTCTGAAGTTGGTCACAGGTGGGGAATCGTCTCCCATGCAGCCAGCAGCCCCCACACAAGGAGCGTCCTCATTGCAAAGCTGGGGGACCGTGAGGAGGCGTCTCTGAGTAAACGTGAGCTGAGCCCCAGGCCAACTGCTGCTGAACTTTTCCCACCCTTCCCAGGTAAAACACCTGAATGTATGCAAGGACTTCAAAGCCTAGAGGAAGGGGCTTGGAGTCACACCAGCGACAACACGCAGGCCGACTTGGTGCCTGCAGGCCAGCCAGGATGGTCCTGGCCCCGGGCACTCTTCTGGAAGCTTTCCATTTCCCTGCGTGAGGTACCCCTCCTGTCCCAGCCCCCACTGCTTTTTTCCTTCCTCACCTCTGCCCGGGTAGAAATTCCAGCAGCAGGTATGGGTGACACAACCTCTTCTTTAGCAGGTGGCAGCCCGGCAACTCCTGCAGAAAGTCCAGCAGAGCCCCACTCACACCAGGCCACCCATAGAGCCGTGGGCCCTACTCCCTCCCACCAGCCCAGCCCCGAGACTGCTGACGGGGCAGAGAATATGGCGTCAGGCACAGCTGCAGGGGCTTTTGCTGCCTGGAGGGGTATTTATATTGACCTCAACCCAGGCACACCTGTGGAGGGCTGGCCGGCCGAGTCAGGCTGCCCAGGTCAGCCAATCCTCGCCCCTCAGGGGCTCAGAGTTGCAGAAAATGGGCCTTGCTGCACCGGCCAGGTCCAAGGAACAGGTGTAGGGTCCTGAGAGTCAGGATAGACAAGAGGCGGCAGCCCTGGCTTGTTTTCTAATCATTTTATCTGGTCCATGAGTGGGAGACAACTTCAAGAAGACCCTCTCCTAATGAGAGGAACCCAGGAGTCAGGGAGAGGAGGGGTGGTGGGTGGAGACAGAAGCCTGGTGCCCCGGCTGCAGTGGAAACCCCTGGAAGACCAGGCGGAGAGAGGCCACACAGAGTGAAGCCCAGGGTCACAGACCTGTCGGAGCTGCTGTTTGTTAGTTCAAGCCCTGCTCTGAGGTGCTCTGTGTCAGCTCTGAGCAACAGGTGAGCTGGGGGTGCTCTGCAATGAGGGCTATGTGCACGGTTCCTGTGTGCCCAGCCCTGCCGGGGTACCTGCCCAGGGGAGCTCCATATCCAGGGAGGGGCCTGCCCACGAGAACCCTGTGGGCTGCTGGGTACCTGCTCAGGTGAGCTCCATATCCTGGGAGGGGCCTGACCATGAGAGCCCCATGGGCTGCTGGGTACCTGCTCAGGTGAGCTCCATATCCTGGGAGGGGCCTGACCACGAGAGCCCCGGGTGCTGGAAGGGGGGCGTGTGTATGAGCGTCCTCTCTGTGCAGCCGGCACAGAGTTGCTTAGCAACTTCCCTGTGGGCGGTGCTGGGATGAAATGAGAACCAGGAGATGCTGCGGGCCCTATGAACCCCTGTCCATCCAGAGTGATGAGGTCAGTAGGTGGGTGCTGGCCACTGTGCTGCGTGAGGGAGGCCCCACGGGTACCTCTTGTGTCTTCCTCCTGACACCAGGGAGGTCTCCCCAGGACAGAGCAGACAGCCTGCTTGGGGCAGGTGGGAGCTCCTGGTGACACTGCAGGGGACATGAGAGGGACGGACCAGGCAGGGGGAGGTGGGAGCCCAGGCAGAGCCATGGGGCTCGGGGCCGAGGGGGTTCTTCTGGGTCTGAGCTGGGAGTGGACGTGCAGGTGGTGAGTGTGATCCAAGAAAGCTGCCCTGGTGATGTGCGGCTGAACCTGCGTCAGAGTGACAAGCCTTCCGGATGATCCCAGAACACGATAGTGAGACGGATCCTGTTAGAAGAAGGTAAGTGAATCCCCCCAAGAGGAGGCTCTGTGAGCTGGTCCTGGGGGTGTGGGTGAAGGGAACAGGTGTGGAAGCTGCGGGGAGTGGGCAGTCCCCCTGGGCAGGTGGCGGGTGCAGACCCCACTCCGTGGTCCCACACCTGTGCTTCTGGCTGGATTACTTGGCTTCTCAGAGCCTCAGCTTCCCAGTCACTATCGGGTGATGGTAGCATGGATTGACTAGTAATTTCCTCAGAACAGGGTAGAAAGGGAAATGGAAAATGGACATTCCACAGAACACCGTCAGTATGGGAATCGCAGGCCCTGTTTCCCGCAGGTCTGTCTTCAAGATCAGGAGAGCAAATCCGAGCAGACTTGCAGCAGAGCCTGGGGATGGGCTCCGTTTGGTGGGTCCCCCAGTTTCCTGAATCTCGGAAGGGGCAGCTCCAGTGGACAGTGGCAGGTTCATCCCACACCTGGAAGCATCCAGACCTCAAGGCCCAGCAGCCCCCGAACCCTGTGTCTGGGCCCCTGGGAGGCAGACAGGACAGGCCGGCCTCCTCCTCAGCCCTCTTCCTGCCCAGAACAGGTGAGGTCCAGGCCGTCATTAGGAAGAAGCAGGGATGGGGGTGTCCCATGTGGGAAGAGGACACGGAGCAGCTTGTGTATGTGGACGTCCACACCAGGAATGTGGGGCAGTGGGATGTGGGCACTGGGAGGGGCAGACGGTGGGCCTGAGGAAGCAGGGCGGGGCCGGGAGTCCTGAGGAGGGGGTGTGCGAGCTTTGCCTGTGCAGGGCCTCATACTCCACGGGGCTGCCTTCCCCTGGTCACTGGGGAGGAGGAGCCAAGCAGCGTTGGTGGGGTGACCACACGCGTCCCCAGGCCCTGCCAGCATCGGACCTTCAGGCTCGGGGTTGGGGATCCTGAGGAGCGCAGGTCCAGCCGTGCCCACCAGGGAGGCATGGAGGGGTCGGGCAGGAAGCACTGGTGTGGTCATCCCCTGTGTGGAAGCTCCCGAGCCAGTGTCCAGTGGGAGCTCTCACCTCGCACGTGGGTTTCACGTCCACAGCTCAGATCACCTTCTAGCCGCTTGGTTTGTTTTCCAGACACAAAGTCCTAATATCTCCTATGTCCCCTGCCTGTGAAAAGGCGCGTCTGATCTGGTACCAGATGCTGCCCCTGGTCCCTCCTGACTGGATACCCAGCAGCCAGTGTCACCGCGTCATGAATGTCAGGGGGTGTCAGGCGTGGGGGGACGAGAGCACACGGTCCAGGCCCACGAGGGGCCGTGCCGTCCACGGAGCCGGTGCTGTGGCTGTACGTGTGCCATGCCCCCACCCCACAGGCAGAGACCACCGTCCCCTTACAGACTGTTACCAAGTGAAGTCACATGGACCCTGCTCGGGCCCTCGCCTGGCGAGGTGCTCTGCCTCAGCAGGGAAGGTTTCCTTTTTCCATGTGGGTTCAAGTAGGCAAATAACAAAACCAAAGCTGAGACCACCACAGCACAGGCTCTGTTCAGTGGCCAAAGAATGGAGAAATGGGAACGAAGTTCACAGACCAACTTCTCGCCCTCCTGGAGAGAGTGGTTTAATTTTAAAGGGTAAAGACAAAGGGAGGAGGAATGAGGCTAATGATGGGGATGAAGAGGCCTTCCGGGGAAGGGGCAGGGATTTTCCCAAGCGAGTGGGGTACCACCTCCTTTCACCCGTCTTTGGTCCTTCAAGTCCAGTCATGGCCACTGATAGGTGTGTCACTTAATATGCTGATATAGTAAATTCAACATGTGATGAGACTCAGGGTCTGTTGGAGGTCACATTCGTTGCCATCTTGGTCCCAGCTGGTTTCATCTGTTTGTTTGTAGCTTCCTTTCTTATCTCTGGACCCCTTAACTTAAATACTTAGGTGAACTCCTGCCGAAGTTGGGGGGTGGAGGACAGCCCTGTGAAAGGTGGGTCCACGGGTTCTGAGCAGGACCTGGAGCAGCTCTGACAACAAGAGGAGGAGGCTGAGACGGGCGGTCAGTCTGACGCCCGCACTGGGGCCTGTGGTCGGCATGCGGAGGTGGTCAGCTGGGGCACGTGTCAGGGAAGGTTCTCGGTGTTTACACAGAAGATGTGAACGTAGGCCCAGATGCAGAGCTGCCTGCAGACGCTGCTACGGAACCCCCTGATTCTTTCCTGAGAAAACTGGTGGGGGGGCATTCAGGCAACAGGGCAAACAGGTTGCTCTGGACGTTCTTGTGGGGAAGTGGGGACTTAGCAATAGGGGCTCAGCCCGCATAACCCCAGAAGCCCTCCCAGGACAGCCCCAGAACCGCTTCTGGAATGGCAAGGAGAAGTGGGTCTTCCACCTACTAGACGTGGAGGAAAGAGCTGGGGTTTGCAGGGCCGCCCTCACCTTCAGGGACTGGTTGGGAGGCTCACAGGACCCAGCACATGCTTGTGGCTTGTGTGCTCACAGCTGAGATGGGGCACAGCACGCAGTAGGGATGCACGGGAGGGAGGGCCCCTGCTCCGGTCACCTCATGACCCTTCATGCCCACTCCTTCCCTTGAGGGTCTCTAGGATGTCTCTTCCCCCAGCGACGAAGGGCAGAACCATGACAGTTACCCCCACCCCCGTCCCCCCAGGGAGGCTCATTAGAGACTTGGCACCCGGCTGGGGGCTGGTCACGTGGTGTTGTCTGCCCTCACCCTCCAAAATGCCAGTGCCCAGAAGGGGAGCCGGGGCTCAGCATGAACCACATGGTTTGTGCAAACAGCACAGGCGCAGGGAGCTGCCCCTAAAGGGAGGAGGGGGGGTTTAGATCAGGGAAGGGAGCTGCTCACCAGCTGCATTAGCTTCCTGGGGCAGCTGTAATAAACGACCACAAACGGAGGCTCAGAGCAACAGAAACCTGTCCTCTCTCAGTCCTGGAGACCAGACGTCTGAGGTCAAGGTGTCCCAGGGCCGCTCTCCCTCCAGAGGCTCCAGGGGAGGGTCCTGCCTGCCTCTTCCAGCTTCTGGAGGCTCCAGGCATCCCTGGGCTTGTGGCCGCATTCCTCCCGTCTCTACCTCCGTCTTCACATGGTGTCTCCTGTGTGTCTGTGTCTCTCCGCTTGTCTCTTAGAAGGACACTGGCACTGATTTAGGGCCACCCTGATCCAGGATGACCTCATCTTCAGATCCGTAACTAATTATACCTGAAAAGACCCTACTTCCAAATAAGGTTCCATTCTCAGATTCTGGGGGGCATGACGTGGACATAACTTCTGGGGGACCCCCATTCAACCCACTATAGCACCCAGTTCCCAGATGCCAGCCGATCTTCCTCAGGACAGCATCAGGCTGGTGATGTTCTGTCTTTCTGCACGGAGTTGCCTCTTGTTTCTGGTGGTAACAGTGAGGTTGGGTGGGGAGCGCTTCTGGCTGACCTCCCGGTCATTCCAGGGACCACGCTGATGTGTCCTTCACGGGAGAGTGCGAGCACGGCCAGGGCTCCCTGTGAACACTCCACACTGACCGCTCAGTGATCAGACACCTGCATGGGCTGGACCGGTCCCTGGACCTCTGCACCTTCTAGCACATCCACAGCCTGGTGGACTCTGTGCGGGCCTATGACCAGGAGGTGGGGACCGGCAGGATGGGTGGGAGCCCTCCTGCCTGCCACGTGGCCTCCAGCCCACCACAGACCCTCCAGTCCTGCCATGGACACCCCCATCGCATTAACCCCCAAGAGGGCTTCTGGGAGGGGTGAGAATTCGACCATGAAGAAGACAGGGCAGGCCCTAACTGCAACAGGTGAAGGCAAGAACTGGGGGTGCTTGGCTATTTGTCCCCCAAAGACCCAGGATGTGGGCTCTGACTTGATGGGTCCACCTCCACCTGGGCTCACCTGGGGGGTCGCTGCAGGAAGAGCATGTCCTTGGGTGATTTTCCAACTCTCCCCACATCAGCCTCACTCCCTGGGCCCCCCTGACCCCATTAATAGACTTTAAATAGTGTCTCTCATCCATCAGGCCTACGTGGGAGATTTTAATATTGTGTGGGAGTCCAGTGACCAGGGCCCATGTGTCCTGTGTGTCTCGGGAGGGGAGGGAGTCTCACTCTCACATTCCTTCCCCAGTGCACCTGGGGTCGGGGACAGGAGACCCAGGCTTTGTTCTGGCAGAAGCTCCCTTTCTGTGAACAAGTCTTCCCCCAATCCCATTATCCTCACTGGAGGCTCAGGAGGCCACAGCATCGGGGCACCTCCAGCACCAGGACTCCACCCTAGGGAATTTCTCAAGAGCAAGGACCAGGCCTGGAGGCGGAGGGGAGGAGGGAGCCAGCCTCTTCAGGATCCCCGGGGCTAGGATGCCTCCTACCCAGGAGGGCCTTGGACTCAGTTTAACTTCCATCCGGGGTCTCCTACCCTCCCCTGGTAGAGGGGCCCTTCAGATTCCAGGGCCCCAAGATCCTCCCCACCGACTTCTGACCCCACCTGCAGAGTCGGGGACCCAGAGACCCCCTCCCTGGCTTCTTTTTTCTTGGAGGCTCCCAGAATTCCCTGAAGATGTTATACTCAGGGTTCATTATGCTGAAGGATGCAAGTTAAAATCAGCAAGGATGGGGGGATGAGCAAGGTCCACCTTCCTCGGCTGTGGCAGCCCAGGGAAGCCCACCTGAGTCCTGAAGTGCAGGGTTTATTGGGGTCTGTCACGTCAATGTGGGGACCACCATGTGCCTGACCTTGGCCTCCAGCCTCTGGGGGCAACTCAGGAAGCCCCACCGTGTATCACGCCGTCAGCACAGACCAGCCTGGAGCGAGGCCCATGGAGCATGGACACTCCCAAAAGACTCAAGGTGACCTCCTAGAGCCAGGAGCAGAGGCCCAGCCTCTCTGTGGGCTGGTGAACCCACACCACACAGGCCCTGGTGCAGTGCCCGTTCCGTGTGGTCAGCATGGGTGCACGCGGGTCAGCCAGTGTCTGTGTGTCTCAGCCTGTGACCGCTGACCACACTGTCCTGCTCTGCTTCCAAGAACGAGGCCAATGGAGGGACAACGTGTGTGGGAACAAAGCCGGGTCATGGTCAGGCTGGGTGAGAAAGGGTCCAAGGAGTGAGAACCCGGCTGCCCTTGCCTGGTGAGCTGAGAGCTGACGTTCGCCCTGTGGTCAGTCCATCTCCCCACATCCCGAGGTAGAGCTGCCTTTCCTGCACCCTGGGGCAGGGTCATGCCTGTGTATACAGCAGGACGCACAGCAGTGCACGCAGCAAGCCCGATGCCTGCCCTTGCCATGTAGTCAGGGGCTTGGTGAGGGTGGAACATCACGACAGAATGTGGGCCGACCCCGGGGAGGATGTAGGGCTGAAGTGTTTGGGAGCCTCTGGAGGGAACCCTCACCTGTCTGCACAGGTGGATTGAGGACACAGACCAAGGGTGGGCAGGCGGGCAGCCCAGTCCTGGGTCATCCCTGAGGCTGGAGGAGGGGTGTGGAGCGGGGGGTGATGGCGGTGGGGAGGAGGGGCTGATCGCCGGACAGTGTGGAGACAGATCATTCGAGGCAGCAGGGAAGGTGGAAGACTGTGCCCAATGGCAGGATGGAGAGACCAGCAGGCTGCGCTGCAGGCACGGGTAGCAGGGCTGCTCCCTGCAGGGCGGCGCCAGAGCCCCACACCGCTGAAAACCATGGGGTGTCCAGACAGAACCCCAAAGGATGGGGGGCCATATGGGCGGGAAGAGTTTGGAAAAGTCACCTTATCTCCACATGTCCTGGGGGAGGGTTCCCTGCTCCAGCCTCTTTCCTTAGAGTCTCCCCACCTGGGGAAGTCAGCACACCCAACAGCTGGTCATGCAAGGCTTGGAATTCGTCGGGAGGATGAAAGGGAAAAGGGGGGAAGGAATGAGAAATAAGCTCTATGTATTTGGACAGCACATGACACTCTAATTTCCAATCAGGAAGAGGAATTTCCTAAAGGCTCAGGCTGCCCCTGTAACCAGAATGGGGCTTGAAGCAATCCTGCCACTTTGTGGACGGTTTCAGAAACAAGTTGAAGACACTTGCTCAGGGGCACTGCAATCCACAACGCCTGCAAAGTTGTAAGTGACAACTATTGTAGAAAAATGTCTTGGGGTAAGTAACTGAAAAGAACTTGAAAACAAGGCAGAATTGCAGGAACCGGATTGCAAGAGGTAGATTGGACTTGCCGTTAAAGCACATGAAAGCTGCTCAATATTGCTTATGATTCAGTTGGCCAAAAAGGGTGTACAGGTTGAAACCCATACGACCTTTGTGGCCAAGCAAACATGCGGGAAACACAAATCAACACGACAAAGATGTAGCACTTTGCCCCAGTCAGAATGGCCAACCTCACAAAGTGTAAAAACAACAAATGGAGGAGAGGATGTGGAGAAAATGGAACCCTGCTACGCTGTTGGTGGGAATGTCAATTGCTAACAGCCACGCTGGAGAAGGGTATGATGTTTCCTAAAGATTCTAAAAAATAGAGCTACAGGGACTTCCTGGTGGTTCAGACATTAAGACTCCAACTGCCAAGGCAGAGGACACGGGATCGAGCCCAAGTCCAGAAAGATAACACATGCCACGGAGCAACTAAACCAATGCACCACAACTACTGAGCCTGTGCTCTAGAGCCCGTGAGCCACAACTACTGAATCCTGACGCCTAAAGCCAGTGCACCACAAGAAGAGAAGTCACGGCAATGAGAAGCCCACACACTTCAACGAAAAGTAGCCCCAACTTCCTGCAACTAGAGAAACCCCACACGAAATAAGGAAGACCCAACACAGGCAAAATTAATTACTTAATTAATTAAAAAACAATAGAGTTACAGAGCATACGGCACTACCACTCCTGGGGATATATTTTGGGATAACCATAAATCAACAGGACACAGGAACTTCAACTATTAATGTAGCACTTTTGCAGGATCCTCGACTTGGAAACAATATAAATGTCCTTGGAAGGAAAAAATGGATAAAGACGATATGGTACTTATGTACAATGGAATAGTACTCAGCTAGGAAATCAATGAAATAAGACCAGTTGCAGCAACTCGAGTGGATTTAGATAAGATCATTCTAAGTGACAAAAGTCAGACACAAAAAGACACTTAGCACAAGATACTATTTATAGGTGGAATATAAAATAGATACACATGAACTAAATTACAAAACAGAAACAGGGTCACATATTTACAAAACACACTTATGGCTGATAAAGTGGAAAGGTGGGGTGGGGTGAGACATAAACCAGAGGGTTGAAATTAACACAGATACCATTCCAAAGATGAAATAGGTAATCGACAAAATCTACTCTATAGCTCAAGAAGTGGACTCAGCACACTCTAGTCACCAGAAAAGAATATATACGACGGGTAAGAATCTTAAAAGAATTTACGGATGTCTCTCTGTAAGTGAAACAAGTGGATGTGCAGCAGCAAGAAAGACAGCATTGAAAATCACCTTTACCAAATGATAAAAATAAATTAAAAAAAAAAAAAGACACAGAAAGAAAATGTTACAAAATTCGTTCAGGGGACATGATGCAACCTACATTGACCACATTTAGACCCACAGCTGGATGAGAAAAAAGGCTGGACACTCCTGGGGCTGAGAGGATTGGTGAGGTTGGGTGAGCAAATGTAGAACCTTTAAAGTAATACTGTGTGGTACCCATTCTATGGGTCCCAAATCTCCAGGGTCAAGGGCATCTTCCTACAGCGAAAACATGCATGGGAAACCCTGAGGATGGTACCCGAGTGAACGGGAAAGGTTACTAAAACGCACCTCATTTCTCCTCTCATTGTGCTCGGGTTCGCCATTCCAGCTGCTTTACTACCAATCTCCCCATTGGAGACTCAGCACCTTTAACCTCCTGTTTCGTACACTTTGCCATTTGTCCTCAGGAAGAACGGGAAGAGGGGGAACCAATGAGAGAGTACCTCTAGGTGTTAGGGACAGGCAAAGGTCACTCTAATTTCCCATCAGGAAGAAGAATTAACCACAGGCTCAGCCTGTCCCACGGAACCAGAATAGGGCCTGAAGCAATCTTGCGCTTTTGCGGCCAGCTCCCAAAAAAGCGAGTTGACAAATGGAGCTCAGGGGCACTGCAATTCACAAACCTGCAGAGTTATAAATGATAACTATCGTCCAAAAATATATTGAAGGAAGGCAACAAAGGATTTGAAAGCAAGGCAGAATTTCAGGAAACAGTTTTCAAGAGGTAGATTGGCTTCGCCTTTAAATCACATGGAAAGTGGCAAAACATCGACAATGGTGCACTTGGCCAAAAAGGGCGTATGCGTTTTTTCCTGAATATATTCAGGAAAAAACGCATACGCCCTTTTTGGCCAACCAAAGAAGCGGGCAATGCAAGTCAGCACTACAAAGAAGTCTCACTTCCCATCCGTCAAAAGGGCCATCCTGGAAAACTATGAAAACCAAAAATGTAGGAGAGGCCAAGGAGAAAAGGGAGCCATTTTACGCTGATGTACGGGATGTATATTGGTAACAGCCACACTGGACAAGTGTACGGTGTTTCCTAAAACATCTATAAAACAGAGCTACAGAGCATACGGTACTTCCACTCATGGAGGTATATATTCGGGAAAAAAAAATCGACAAGACAGGGACCCCAAAGTTTAGGGCTGCTCTCTTAAAATAACCACGACTCAGGGACACCATAAATATCCTCAGAAAGAGAAAAATGGATAACCAAGTTGTGGTACTTATGTACAATGGAATATCACTCAGCCCTGAAATCAGTGTCATAAGGCTAGTTAGCAGCATGATGAGTGGATTTAGCGACGATGATTCTACGTGAAATAAGTCACACAGAAAAAGACACTTATCCTAAGATATCGCTTATAGAGGGAATGTCAAAATCGCTACACTTGAACTGAATTACAAAACAGAACAGAGTCACACCTTTAGAAGACACACTATGGCTGCTTAACGGGAAAGGTGAGGTGGGGTGATGCATAAAACAAGGGTTTGAAATTAGCTCAGAGACCGCTCCATAAGCCAAATATGTAATAGACAAGGCCTACTCCCTGCTCAGTGAACTGGACTCAACACACCCTAGTCACCACACAAGAATATATCTGACTAGTAAGAATCTGAAAACCTATGTATCGATATCTCTCTGCAAGTGAATCAAGAGGGTGTAAAGCGGCATAAACACAGCAGGGAAAAGCAGCCAAGCCCCATTCTAAACATAAATTACTTTAAAAAACCCACAAAACAAAGACAGAGAAAGAGAGAGAAATTCTTACAAAATCAGTTCAGGGGCTCTTATGCCACCTGGATTGACCATATCTAGACCCACAGCTGGATGAGACATAAGGCTGGACACTCTTGGGGCTGAGAGGATTGGTGAGGTTGGGTGAGCAAACGAAGATAATTTAAAGTAATACCGCAGGGTACCCACCCCATGGGTCTCAAATCTCCAGGTACAAGGGCATCTTCCTACATCAAAACATGAATGGGAAACCCAGAAGATGGTATGCCGTGGGATCGGGAAAGGTTTCTAAAACGCACCTCATTACTTCTCTCCTTGTGCTCGAGTTCGCCATTCCAGCCGCTTGACTAACCATCTCCCTACTTGGAGAATCAGCACCTTTAACCTCCTGTTTCGTCCAGGTTGCAATTTGTCCTGAGGATGCACGGGAAGACGGGGAACCAACGAGAGACTAGCCCTAGGTGTTGGGACAGGCACAGGTCACTCCATTTTCCCATCAGGAAGAAGAATGAACCACAGGCTCAGCCTGCCCCCCAGAACCAAAATAGGGCCTGAAGCAATCCTGCGTTTTTGCGGCCAGCTCCCAAAAAAGCGAGTAGACAAATGGAGCTCAGGGGCACTGCAATTCACAAAAGTGCAGAGTTATAAATGAGAACTCTCGTCCACAAATATATTGAGGGAAGGCAACGAAGAGGATTTGAAAGCAAGGCAGATTTGCAGGAAACAGATTTCAGGAGGTAGATTCGACTCGCCTTTAAAGCACATGAAAAGCCGCAAAAGGGTGACAATGATGCCCTTGGCCAAAAAGGGCGTATGCGTTCTTTCCTGAATATATTCAGGAAAAAACGCATACGCCCTTTTTGGCCAACCAAGCAAGCCGGAAGGGCAAATCAGCGTTACAAAGAAGTCTCTCATGCCCTCGGTCAAAAGGGCCATGCTGAAAAAGTGTAAAAAGCAGAAAAGCAGGACAGGCCATGGAGACATGGGAGCCTTGCTACGCTGATGGGCGGGATGTAAATTGCCAACAGGCACTCTGGAGAAGTGTACGGTGTGTCCTGAAAAAAGTAATAAACACAGCTTAGAGAGCATAGAGCACTTCCACTCATGGGCGTATACATTGGAAAACTAAAAATCAACAAGACACAAGCACCGCAACCTTTACGGCTGCTCTGTTTCCAAGAACCTCCACTTCGGTACACCTTCAATATCCCAGAAAGAGAAAAATGGATAAAGAAATGGTGGTACTTGGCACAATGGAATATCACTCAGCCATGAAATCAATGTCATAAGGTTAGTTAGCAGCATGATAAGTGGATTTAGGTACGATGATTCTAAGTGAAATAAGTCACACAGCGAAAGACACTTATCCTAAGATATCGCTTATAGAGGGAATGTCAAAATCGCTACACTTGAACTGAATTACAAAACAGAACAGAGTCACACATTTAGAAGACACACTATGGCTGCTTAACGGGAAAGGTGAGGTGGGGTGATGCATAAAACAAGGGTTTGAAATTAGCTCAGACACCGTTCCATAAGCCAAATATGTAATAGAAAAGGCCTACTCCCTGCTCAGTGACCTGCACTCAACACCCGCTATTCACCGCACAAGAATATATCTGAGTAGTAAGAATCTGAAAACCTATGTATCGATATCTCTCTGCAGGTGAATCAAGAGGGTGTAAAGCGGCATAAACAGGGCAGGGAAAAGCAGCCAAGCCCCATTCTAAACATAAATTACTTAAAAAAACCCACAAAACAAAGACAGTGAAAGAGATAGAAATTCTTACAAAATCAGTTCAGGGGCCCTTATGCCACCTGGATTGACCATATCTAGACCCACAGCTGGATGAGACATAAGGCTGGACACTCTTGGGGCTGAGAAGTTTGGTGAGGTTGGGTGAGCAAACGCAGATACATTAAAGTAATACCGTGGGGTACCCACCCCATGGGTCTTAAATCTCCAGGTACAAGGGCATCTTCCTACATCCAAACATGCATGGGAAACCCAGAGAATTGTATGCCGTGAGATCGGGAAAGGCTTCTAAAACGCACCTCATTTCTCCTCTCCTTGTGCTCGGGTTCGCCATTCTAGGCGCTTGACTAAACATCTCCCTACTTGGAGAATCAGCACCTTTAACCTCCTGTTTCGTACAGGTTGCAATTTGTCCTGAGGATGAACGGGAAGACGGGCAACCAACGGGAGACTAGCCCTAGGTGTTGGGACAGGCACAGGTCACTCCATTTTCCCATCAGGAAGAAGAATGAATCACAGGCTCAGCCTGCCCCCCAGAACCAAAATAGGGCCTGAAGCAATCCTGCGCTTTTGCGGCCAGCTCCCAAAAAAGCGAGTAGACAAATGGAGCTCAGGGGCACTGCAATTCACAAACGTGCAGAGTTATCAATGAGAACTCTCGTCCACAAATATATTGAGGGAAGGCAACGAAGAGGATTTGAAAGCAAGGCAGATTTTCAGGAAACAGATTTCAGGAGGTAGATTTGACTCGCCTGTAAAGCACATGAAAAGCGGCAAAACGTTGACAATGATGCCCATGGCCAAAAAGGGCGTATGCGTTTTTTCCTGAATATATTCAGGAAAAAACGCATACGCCCTTTTTGTCCAACCAAGCAAGCCGGAAGGGCAAATCAGCGCTACAAGGAAGTCTCGCTTGCCCTCGGTCAAAAGGGCCATGCTGAAAAAAGTGTAAAAACCAGAAAAGCAGGACAGGCCATGGAGACATGGGAGCCTTGCTACGCTGATGGGTGGGATGTAAATTGCCAACAGCCACTCTGGAGAATTGTACGGTGTGTCCTGAAACAAGTAATAAACACAAATTAGAGAGCATAGGGCACTTCCATTCATGGGCATATAAATTGGGAAAACTAAAAATCAACAAGACACAGGCACCCCAAACTTTACGGCTGCTCTGTTTCCAAGAACCTCCACTTTGGTACACCTTCAATATCCCAGGAAAGAGAAAAATGGATAAAGAAATGGTGGTACTTGGCAGAATGGAATATCACTCAGCCATGAAATCAATGTCATAAGGCTAGTTAGCAGCATGATGAGTGGATTTAGATACGATGATTCTAAGTGAAATAAGTCACACAGAAAAAGACACTTATCCTAAGATATCGCTTATAGAGGGAATGTCAAAATCGCTACGCTTGAACTGAATTACAAAACAGAACAGAGTCACAGCTTTAGAAGACACACTATGGCTGCTTAACGGGAAAGGTGAGGTGGGGTGATGCATAAAACAAGGGTTTGAAGTTAGCTCAGAGACCGCTCCATAAGCCAAATATGTAATAGACAAGGCCTACTCCCTGCTCAGTAAACTGGACTCAACACCCCCTAGTCACCGCACAAGAATATATCTGACTCGTAAGAATCTGAAAACCTATGTATCGATATCTCTCTGCAAGTGAATCAAGAGGGTGTAAAGCGGCATAAACACAGCAGGGAAAAGCAGCCAAGACCCATTCTAAACATAAATTAGTTTAAAAAACCCACAAAACAAAGACAGTGAAAGAGAGAGAAATTCTTACAAAATCCGTTCAGGGTCTCTGATGCAACCTGGATTGACCATATCTAGACCCACAGTTGGATGAGACATAAGGCTGGACACTCTTGGGGCTGAGAGGATTGGTGAGGTTGGGTGAGCAAATGCAGATACTTTAAAGTAACTCCACGGGGTACCCACCCCATGGGTCTCAAATCTCCAGGTACAAGGGCATCTTCCTACATCAAAACATGCATGGGAAACACAGAAGATGGTATGCCATGAGATCGGGAAAGGTTTCTAAAACGCACCTCATTTCTCCTCTCCTTGTGCTCGGGTTCGCCATTCCAGCCGCTTGACTAACCATCTCCCTACTTGGAGAATCAGCACCTTTAACCTCCTGTTTCGTACAGGTTGTAATTTGTCCTGAGGATGAACGGGAAGACGGGGAACCAACGAGAGACAAACCCTAGGTGTTGGGACAGGCACAGGTCACTCCATTTTCCCATCAGGAAGAAGAATGAACCACAGGCTCCGCCTGCCCCCTGGAAGCCGAATAGGGCCTGAAACAATCCTGCGCTTTTGCGGCCAGCTCCCAAAAATGCGAGGAGACAAATGGAGCTCAGGGGCACTGCAATTCACAAACGTGCAGAGTTATAAATGAGAACTCTCGTCCACAAATATATTGAGGGAAGGCAACGAAGAGGATTTGAAAGCAAGGCAGATTTGCAGGAAACAGATTTCAGGAGGTAGATTCGACTCGCCTTTAAAGCACATGAAAAGCGGCAAAACGTTGACAATGATGCCCTTGGCCAAAAAGGGCGTATGCGTTTTTTCCTGAATATATTCAGGAAAAATCGCATACGCCCTTTTTGGCCAACCAAGCAAGCCGGAAGGGCAAATCAGCGCTACAAAGAAGTCTCGCTTGCCCTCGGTCAAAAGGGCCATGCTGAACAAAGTGTAAAAACCAGAAAAGCAGGACAGGCCATGGAGACATGGGAGCCTTGCTACGCTGATGGGCGGGATGTAAATTGCCAACAGGCACTCTGGAGAAGTGTACGGTGTGTCCTGAAACAAGTAATAAACACAGCTTAGAGAGCATAGGGCACTTCCACTCATGGGCGTATAAATTGGGAAAACTAAAAATCAACAAGACACAGGCACCCCAAACTTTACGGCTGCTCTGTTTCCAAGAACCTCCACTTCGGTACACCTTCAATATCCCAGGAAAGAGAAAAATGGATAAAGAAATGGTGGTACTTGGCACAATGGAATATCACTCAGCCATGAAATCAGTGTCATCAGGCTAGTTAGCAGCATGATGAGTGGATTTAGCGACGATGATTCTAAGTGAAATAAGTCACACAGAAAAAGACACTTATCCTAAGATATCGCTTATAGAGAGAATGTCAAAATCGCTACACTTGAACTGAATTACAAAACAGAACAGAGTCACACCTTTAGAAGACACACTATGGCTGCTTAACGGAAAAGGTGAGGTGGGGTGATACATAAAACAGGGGTTTGAAATTAGCTCAGAGACCACTCCATAAGCCAAATATATAATAGACAAGGCCTACTCCCTGCTCAGTGAACTGGACTCAACACACCCTAGTCACCTCACAAGCATATATCTGACTAGTAAAAATCTGAAAACCTATGTATCGATATCTCTCTGCAAGTGAATCAAGAGGGTGTAAAGCGGCATAAACACAGCAGGGGAAAGCAGCCAAGCTCCATTCTAAACATAAATAACTTAAAAAAACCCATAAAACAAAGACAGTGAAAGAGAGAGAAATTCTTACAAAATCCGTTCAGGGTCTCTGATGCAACCTGGATTGACCATATCTAGACCCACAGCTGGATGAGACATAAGGCTGGACACTCTTGGGGCTGAGAGGATTGGTGAGGTTGGGTGAGCAAACGCAGATACTTTAAAGTAATACTGCGGGGTACCCACCCCATGGGTCTCAAATCTCCAGGTACAAGAGCATCTTCCTACATCCAAACATGCATGGGAAACCCAGAGAATTGTATGCCGTGAGATCGGGAAAGGCTTCTAAAACGCACCTCATTTCTCCTCTCCTTGTTCTCGGGTTCGCCATTCTAGGCGCTTGACTAAACATCTCCCTACTTGGAGAATCAGCACCTTTAACCTCCTGTTTCGTACAGGTTGCAATTTGTCCTGAGGATGAACGGGAAGACGGGGAACCAACGAGAGACTAGCCCTAGGTGTTGGGACAGGCACAGGTCACTCCATTTTCCCATCAGGAAGAAGAATGAACCACAGGCTCAGCCTGCCCCCCAGAACCAAAATAGGGCCTGAAGCAATCCTGCGCTTTTGCGGCCAGCTCCCAAAAAAGCGAGGAGACAAATGGAGGTCAGGGGCACTGCAATTCACAAACGTGCAGAGTTATCAATGAGAACTCTCGTCCACAAATATATGGAGGGAAGGCAACGAAGAGGATTTGAAAGCAAGGCAGATTTTCAGGAAACAGATTTCAGGAGGTAGATTTGACTCGCCTTTAAAGCACATGAAAAGCGGCAAAACGTTGACAATGATGCCCATGGCCAAAAAGGGCGTATGCGTTTTTTCCTGAATATATTCAGGAAAAATCGCATACGCCCTTTTTGGCCAACCAAGCAAGCCGGAAGGGCAAATCAGTGCTACAAAGAAGTCTCGCTTGCCCTCGGTCAAAAATGCCATGCTGAAAAAAGTGTAAAAACCAGAAAAGCAGGACAGGCCATGGAGACATGGGAGCCTTGCTACGCTGATGGGCGGGATGTAAATTGCCAACAGGCACTCTGGAGAAGTGTACGGTGTGTCCTGAAACAAGTAATAAACACAGCTTAGAGAGCATAGGGCACTTCCACTCATGGGCGTATAAATTCGGAAAACTAAAAATCAACAAGACACAGGCACCCCAAACTTTACGGCTGCTCTGTTTCCAAGAACCTCCACTTCAGTACACCTTCAATATCCCAGGAAAGAGAAAAATGGATAAACAAATGGTGGTACTTGGCACAATGGAATATCACTCAGCCATGAAATCAATGTCATAAGGCTAGTTAGCAGCATGATGAGTGGATTTAGCGACGATGATTCTAAGTGAAATAAGTCACTCAGAAAAAGACACTTATCCTAAGATATCGCTTATAGAGGGAATGTCAAAATCGCTACGCTTGAACTGAATTACAAAACAGAACAGAGTCACACCTTTAGAAGACACACTATGGCTGCTTAACGGGAAAGGTGAGGTGGGGTGATGCATAAAACAAGGGTTTGAAATTAGCTCAGAGACCGCTCCATAAGCCAAATATGTAATAGACAAGGCCTACGCCCTGCTCAGTGAACTGGACTCAACACCCCCTAGTCACTGCACAAGAATATATCTGACTAGTAAGAATCTGAAAACCTATGTATCGATATCTCTCTGCAAGTGAATCAAGAGGGTGTAAAGCGGCATAAACACAGCAGGGAAAAGCAGCAAAGCCCCATTCTAAACATAAATTACTTAAAAAAACCCACAAAACAAAGACAGTGAAAGAGAGAGAAATTCTTACAAAATCAGTTCAGGGGCTCTGATGCCACCTGGTTCGACCATATCTAGAGCCACAGCTGGATGAGACATAAGGCTGGACACTCTTGGGGCTGAGAGGATTGGTGAGGTTGGGTGAGCAAACGCAGATACTTTAAAGTAATACCGCGGGGTACCCACCCCATGGGTCTCAAATCTCCAGGTACAAGGGCATCTTCCTACATCAAAACATGCATGGGAAACCCAGAGGTTTGTATGCCGTGAGATCGGGAAAGGCTTCTAAAACGCACCTCATTTCTCCTCTCCTTGTGCTCGGGTTCACCATTCTAGCCGCTTGACTAAACATCTCCCTACTTGGAGAATCAGCACCTTTAACCTCCTGTTTCGTACAGGTTGCAATTTGTCCTGAGGATGAACGGGAAGACGGGGAACCAACGAGAGACTAGCCCTAGGTGTTGGGACAGGCACAGGTCACTCCATTTTCCCATCAGGAAGAAGAATGAACCACAGGCTCAGCCTGCCCCCCAGAACCAAAATAGGGCCTGAAGCAATCCTGCGCTTTTGCGGCCAGCTCCCAAAAAAGCGAGGAGACAAATGGAGCTCAGGGGCACTGCAATTCACAAACGTGCAGAGTTATAAATGAGAACTCTCGTCCACAAATATATTGAGGGAAGGCAACGAAGAGGATTTGAAAGCAAGGCAGATTTGCATGAAACAGATTTCAGGAGGTAGATTCGACTCGCCTTTAAAGCACATGAAAAGCAGCAAAACGTTGACAATGATGCCCTTGGCCAAAAAGGGCGTATGCGTTTTTTCCTGAATATATTCAGGAAAAAACGCATACGCCCTTTTTGGCCAACCAAGCAAGCCGGAAGGGCAAATCAGCGCTACAAAGAAGTCTCGCTTGCCCTCGGTCAAAAGGGCCATGCTGAAGAAAGTGTAAAAACCAGAAAAGCAGGACAGGCCATGGAGACATGGGAGCCTTGCTACGCTGATGGGCGGGATGTAAATTGCCAACAGGCACTCTGGAGAAGTGTACGGTGTGTCCTGAAACAAGTAATAAACACAGCTTAGAGAGCATAGGGCACTTCCACTCATGGGCGTATAAATTGGGAAAACTAAAAATCAACAAGACACAGGCACCCCAAACTTTACGGCTGCTCTGTTTCCAAGAACCTCCACTTCGGTACACCTTCAATATCCCAGGAAAGAGAAAAATGGATAAAGAAATGGTGGTACTTGGCACAATGGAATATCACTCAGCCATGAAATCTATGTCATAAGGCTAGTTAGCAGCATGATGAGTGGATTTAGGTACGATGATTCTAAGTGAAATAAGTCACAGAGAAAAAGACACTTATCCTAAGATATCGCTTATAGAGGGAATGTCAAAATCGCTACACTTGAACTGAATTACAAAACAGAACAGAGTCACACCATTAGAAGACACACTATGGCTGCTTAACGGGAAAGGTGAGGTGGGGTGATGCATAGAACAAGGGTTTGAAATTAGCTCAGATACCGCTGCATAAGCCAAATATGTAATAGACAAGGCCTACTCCCTGCTCAGTGAACTGGACTCAACACCCCCTAGTCACCGCACAAGAATATATCTGACTAGTAAGAATCTGAAAACCTATGTATCGATATCTCTCTGCAAGTGAATCAAGAGGGTGTAAAGCGGCATAAACACAGCAGGGAAAAGCAGCCAAGCCCCATTCTAAACTTAAATTACTTTAAAAATCCCACAAAACTAAGACAGTGAAAGAGAGAGAAATTCTTACAAAATCCGTTCAGGGTCTCTGATGCAACCTGGATTGACCATATCTAGACCCACAGCTGGATGAGACATAAGTCTGGACACTCTTGGGGCTGAAAGGGTTGGTGAGGTTGGGTGAGCAAATGCAGATAATTTAAAGTAACACTGCGGGGTACCCACGCCATGTGTCTCAAATCTCCAGGTACAAGGGCATCTTCCTACATCAAAACATGCATGGGAAACCCAGAAGATGGTATGCCGTGAGATCGGGAAAGGTTTCTAAAACGCACCTCATTTCTCCTCTCCTTGTGCTCGGGTTCGACATTCCAGCCGCTTGACTAACCATCTCCCTACTTGGAGAATCAGCACCTTTAACCTCCTGTTTCATACAGGTTGCAATTTGTCCTGAGGATGAACGGGAAGACGGGGAACCAACGAGAGACTAGCCCTAGGTGTTGGGACAGGCACAGGTCACTCCATTTTCCCATCAGGAAGAAGAATGAACCACAGGCTCAGCCTGCCCCCCAGAACCAAAATAGGGCCTGAAGCAATCCTGCGCTTTTGCGGCCAGCTCCCAAAAAAGCGAGTAGACAAATGGAGCTCAGGGGCACTGCAATTCACAAACGTGCAGAGTTATAAATGAGAACTCTCGTCCACAAATATATTGAGGGAAGGCAACGAAGAGGATTTGAAAGCAAGGCAGATTTGCAGGAAACAGATTTCAGGAGGTAGATTCGACTCGCCTTTAAAGCACATGAAAAGCGGCAAAACGTTGACAATGATGCCCTTGGCCAAAGGGGCGTATGCGTTTTTTCCTGAATATATTCAGGAAAAAACGCATACGCCCTTTTTGGCCAACCAAGCAAGCCGGAAGGGCAAATCAGCGCTACAAAGAAGTCTCGCTTGCCCTCGGTCAAAAGGGCCATGCTGAAGAAAGTGTAAAAACCAGAAAAGCAGGACAGGCCATGGAGACATGGGAGCCTTGCTACGCTGATGGGCGGGATGTAAATTGCCAACAGGCACTCTGGAGAAGTGTACGGTGTGTCCTGAAACAAGTAATAAACACAGCTTAGAGAGCATAGGGCACTTCCACTCATGGGCGTATAAATCGGGAAAACTAAAACTCAACAAGACACAGGCACCCCAAACTTTACGGCTGCTCTGTTTCCAAGAACCTCCACTTTGGTACACCTTCAATATCCCAGGAAAGAGAAAAATGGATAAACAAATGGTGGTATTTGGCACAATGGAATATCACTCAGCCATGAAATCAATGTCATAAGGCTAGTTAGCACCATGATGAGTGGATTTAGCGACGAAGATTCTAAGTGAAATAAGTCACACAGAAAAAGACACTTATCCTAAGATATCGTTTATAGAGGGAATGTCAAAATCGCTACACTTGAACTGAATTACAAAACAGAACAGAGTCACACCTTTAGAAGACACACTATGGCTGCTTAACGGGAAAGGTGAGGTGGGGTGATGCATAAAACAAGGGTTTGAAATAAGCTCAGAGACCGCTCCATAAGCCAAATATGTAATAGACAAGGCCTACTCCCTGCTCAGTGAACTGGACTCAACACCCCCTAGTCACCGCACAAGAATATATCTGACTAGTAAGAATCTGAAAACCTATGTATCGATACCTCTCTGCAAGTGAATCAAGAGGGTGTAAAGTGGCATAAACACAGCAGGGAAAAGCAGCCAAGACCCATTCTAAACATAAATTACTTTAAAAAAACCACAAAACAAAGACAGTGAAAGAGAGAGAAATTCTTACAAAATCCGTTCAGGGTCTCTGATGCAACCTGGATTGACCATATCTAGACCCACAACTGGATGAGACATAAGGCTGGACACTCTTGGGGCTGAGAGGATTGGTGAGGTTGGGTGAGCAAACGCAGATACTTAAAATAACACCTCGGGGTACACACCCCATGGGTCTCAAATCTCCAGGTACAAGGGCATCTTCCTACATCAAAACATGCATGGGAAACCCAGAAGATGGTATGCCGTGAGATCGGGAAAGGTTTCTAAAACGCACCTCATTTCTCCTCTCCTTGTGCTCGAGTTCGCCATTCCAGCCGCTTGACTAACCGTCTCCCTACTTGGAGAATCAGCACCTTTAACCTCCTGATTGTACAGGTTGCAATTTGTCCTGAGGATGAACGGGAAGACGGGGAACCAACGAGAGACGAGTCCTAGGTGTTGGGACAGGCATAGGTCACTCCATTTTCCCATCAGGAAGAAGAATGAACCACAGGCTCAGCCTGCCCCCCAGAACCAAAATAGGGCCTGAAGCAATCCTGCGCTTTTGCGGCCAGCTCCCAAAAAAGCGAGGAGACAAATGGAGCTCAGGGGCACTGCAATTCACAAACGTGCAGAGTTATAAATGAGAACTCTCGTCCACAAATATATTGAGGGAAGGCAACGAAGAGGATTTGAAAGCAAGGCAGATTTGCAGGAAACAGATTTCAGGAGGTAGATTCGACTCGCCTTTAAAGCACATGAAAAGCGGCAAAAGGTTGACAATGATGCCCTTGGCCAAAAAGGGCGTATGCGTTTTTTCCTGAATATATTCAGGAAAAAACGCATACGCCCTTTTTGGCCAACCAAGCAAGCCGGAAGGGCAAATCAGCGCTACAAAGAAGTATCGCTTGCCCTCGGTCTAAAGGGCCATGCTGAAAAAAGTGTAAAAACCAGAAAAGCAGGACAGGCCATGGAGACATGGGAGCCTTGCTATGCTGATGGGTGGGATGTAAATTGCCAACAGGCACTCTGGAGAAGTGTACGGTGTGTCCTGAAACAAGTAATAAACACAGCTTAAAGAGCATAGGGCACTTCCACTCATGGGCGTATAAATTGGGAAAACTAAAAATCAACAAGACACAGGCACCCCAAACTTTACGGCTGCTCTGTTTCCAAGAACCTCCACTTCGGTACACCTTCAATATCCCAGGAAAGAGAAAAATGGATAAAGAAATGGTGGTACTTGGCACAATGGAATATCACTCAGCCATGAAATCAATGTCATAAGGCTAGTTAGCGGCATGATGAGTGGATTTAGCGACGATGATTCTAAGTGAAATAAGTCACACAGAAAAAGACACTTATCCTAAGATATCGCTTAAAGAGGGAATGTCAAAATCGCTGCACTTGAACTGAATTACAAAACAGAACAGAGTCACACCTTTAGAAGACACACTATGGCTGCTTAACGGGAAAGGTGAGGTGGGGTGATGCATAGAAGAAGGGTTTGAAATTAGCTCAGAGACCGCTCCATAAGCCAAATATGTAATAGACAAGGCCTACTCCCTGCTCAGTGAACTGGACTCAACACCCCCTAGTCACCGCACAAGAATATATCTGACTAGTAAGAATCTGAAAACCTATGTATCGATATCTCTCTGCAAGTGAATCAAGAGGGTGTAAAGCGGCATAAACACAGCAGGGAAAAGCAGCCAAACCCCATTCTAAACATACATTACTTTAAAAAACCCACAAAACAAAGACAGTGAAAGAGAGAGAAATTCTTACAAAATCCGTTCAGGGGCTCTTATGCCACCTGGATTGACCATATCTAGACCCACAGCTGGATGAGACATAAGGCTGGACACTCTTGGGGCTGAGAGGATTGGTGAGGTTGGGTGAGCAAACGAAGATAATTTAAAGTAATACCGCAGGGTACCCACCCCATGGGTCTCAAATCTCCAGGTACAAGGGCATCTTCCTACATCAAAACATGCATGGGAAACCCAGAAGATGGTATGCCGTGGGATCGGGAAAGGTTTCTAAAACGCACCTCATTACTTCTCTCCTTGTGCTCGGGTTCGCCATTCCAGCCGCTTGACTAACCATCTCCCTACTTGGAGAATCAGCACCTTTAACCTCCTGTTTCGTCCAGGTTGCAATTTGTCCTGAGGATGCACGGGAAGACGGGGAACCAACGAGAGACTAGCCCTAGGTGTTGGGACAGGCACAGGTCACTCCATTTTCCCATCAGGAAGAAGAATGAACCACAGGCTCAGCCTGCCCCCCAGAACCAAAATAGGGCCTGAAGCAATCCTGCGTTTTTGCGGCCAGCTCCCAAAAAAGCGAGTAGACAAATGGAGCTCAGCGGCACTGCAATTCACAAAAGTGCAGAGTTATAAATGAGAACTCTCGTCCACAAATATATTGAGGGAAGGCAACGAAGAGGATTTGAAAGCAAGGCAGATTTGCAGGAAACAGATTTCAGGAGGTAGATTCGACTCGCCTTTAAAGCACATGAAAAGCCGCAAAAGGGTGACAATGATGCCCTTGGCCAAAAAGGGCGTATGCGTTCTTTCCTGAATATATTCAGGAAAAAACGCATACGCCTTTTTGGCCAACCAAGCAAGCCGGAAGGGCAAATCAGCGTTACAAAGAAGTCTCGCATGCCCTCGGTAAAAAGGGCCATGCTGAACAAACTGTAAAAACCAGAAAAACAGGACAGGCCATGGAGACATGGGAGCCTTGCTACACTGATGGGTGGGATGTAAATTGCCAACAGGCACTCTGGAGAACTGTACGGTGTGTCCTGAAACAAGTAATAAACACAGCTTAGAGAGCATAGGGCACTTCCACTCATGGGCGTATAAATTGGGAAAACTAAAAACCAACAACACACAGGCACCCCAAACTTTACGGCTGCTCTGTTTCCAAGAACCTCCACTTCGGTACACCTTCAATATCCCAGGAAAGAGAAAAATGGATAAACAAATGGTGGTACTTGGCACAATGGAATATCACTCAGCCATGAAATCAATGTCATAAGGCTAGTTAGCAGCATGATGAGTGAATTTACGTATGATGATTCTAAGTGAAATAAGTCACACAGAAAAGACACTTAAACTAAGATATCGCTTATAGAGGGAATGTCAAAATCGCTACACTTGAACTGAATTACAAAACAGAACAGAGTCACACCTTTAGAAGACACACTATGGCTTCTTAATGGGAAAGGTGAGGTGGGGTGATGCATAAAACAAGGGTCAGAAATTAGTTCAGAGACCGTTCCATAAGCCAAATATGTAATAGACAAGGCCTACTCCCTGCTCAGTGATCTGGACTCAACACCCCCTAGTCACCGCACAAGAATATATCTGACTAGTAAGAATCTGAAAATCTATGTATCGATATCTATCTGCGAGTGAATCAAGAGGCTGTAAAACGGCATAAACACAGCAGGGAAAAGGAGCCAAACCCCATTCTAAACATAAATAACTTTTTGAAAACCCACAAAACAAAGACAGGGAAAGAGAGAGAAATTCTTACAAAATCCGTTCAGGGTCTCTGATGCAACCTGGATTGACCATATCTAGACCCACAGCTGGATGAGACATAAGGCTGGACACTCTTGGGGCTGAGAGGATTGGTGAGGTTGGGTGAGCAAACGCAGATACTTTAAAATAATACCGCGGGGTACCCCCCCCCATGGGTCTCAAATCTCCAGGTACAAGGGCATCTTCCTACATCAAAACATGCATGGGAAACCCAGAAGATGGTGAGCCGTGAGATCGGGAAAGGTTTCTAAAAGGCACCTCATTTCTCCTCTCTTTGTGCTCGGGTTCGTCATTCCAGCCGCTTGACTAACCATCTCCCTACTTGGAGAATCAGCACCTTTAACCTCCTGTTTCGTACAGGTTGCAATTTGTCCTGAGGATGAACGGGAAGACGGGCAACCAACGAGAGACTAGCCCTAGGTTTTGGGACAGGCACAGGTCACTCCATTTTCCCATCAGGAAGAAGAATGAACCACAGGCTCACCCTGCCCCCCAGAACCAAAATAGGGCCTGAAGCAATCCTGCTCTTTTGCGGCCAGCTCCCAAAAAAGCGAGTAGACAAATGGAGCTCAGCGGCACTGCAATTCACAAAAGTGCAGAGTTATAAATGAGAACTCTCGTCCACAAATATATTGAGGGAAGGCAACGAAGAGGATTTGAAAGCAAGGCAGATTTGCAGGAAACAGATTTCAGGAGGTAGATTCGACTCGCCTTTAAAGCACATGAAAAGCCGCAAAAGGGTGACAATGATGCCCTTGGCCAAAAAGGGCGTATGCGTTCTTTCCTGAATATATTCAGGAAAAAACGCATACGCCTTTTTGGCCAACCAAGCAAGCCGGAAGGGCAAATCAGCGTTACAAAGAAGTCTCGCATGCCCTCGGTAAAAAGGGCCATGCTGAACAAACTGTAAAAACCAGAAAAACAGGACAGGCCATGGAGACATGGGAGCCTTGCTACACTGATGGGTGGGATGTAAATTGCCAACAGGCACTCTGGAGAACTGTACGGTGTGTCCTGAAACAAGTAATAAACACAGCTTAGAGAGCATAGGGCACTTCCACTCATGGGCGTATAAATTGGGAAAACTAAAAACCAACAACACACAGGCACCCCAAACTTTACGGCTGCTCTGTTTCCAAGAACCTCCACTTCGGTACACCTTCAATATCCCAGGAAAGAGAAAAATGGATAAACAAATGGTGGTACTTGGCACAATGGAATATCACTCAGCCATGAAATCAATGTCATAAGGCTAGTTAGCAGCATGATGAGTGAATTTACGTATGATGATTCTAAGTGAAATAAGTCACACAGAAAAGACACTTAAACTAAGATATCGCTTATAGAGGGAATGTCAAAATCGCTACACTTGAACTGAATTACAAAACAGAACAGAGTCACACCTTTAGAAGACACACTATGGCTTCTTAATGGGAAAGGTGAGGTGGGGTGATGCATAAAACAAGGGTCAGAAATTAGTTCAGAGACCGTTCCATAAGCCAAATATGTAATAGACAAGGCCTACTCCCTGCTCAGTGATCTGGACTCAACACCCCCTAGTCACCGCACAAGAATATATCTGACTAGTAAGAATCTGAAAATCTATGTATCGATATCTATCTGCGAGTGAATCAAGAGGCTGTAAAACGGCATAAACACAGCAGGGAAAAGGAGCCAAACCCCATTCTAAACATAAATAACTTTTTGAAAACCCACAAAACAAAGACAGGGAAAGAGAGAGAAATTCTTACAAAATCCGTTCAGGGTCTATGATGCAACCTGGATTGACCATATCAAGACCCACAGCTGGATGAGACATAAGGCTGGACATTCTTGGGGCTGAGAGGATTGGTGAGGTTGGGTGAGCAAATGCAGATACTTTAAAGTAATACCGCGGGGTACCCACCCCATGGGTCTCAAATCTCCAGGTACAAGGGAATCTTCCTACATCAAAACATGCATGGGAAACCCAGAAGATGGTATGCCGTGAGATCGGGAAAGGTTTCTAAAACGCAACTCATTTCTCCTCTCCTTTTGCTCGGGTTCGCCATTCCAGCCGCTTGACTAACCATCTCCCTACTTGGAGAATCAGCACCTTTAACCTCCTGTTTCGTACAGGTTGTAATTTGTCCTGAGGATGAACGTGAAGACGGGGAACCAAAGAGAGACTAGCCCTAGGTGTTGGGACAGGCACAGGTCACTCCATTTTCCCATCAGGAAGAAGAATGAACCACAGGCTCAGCCTGCCCCCCAGAACCAAAATAGGGCCTGAAGCAATAATGCGCTTTTGCGGCCAGCTCCCAAGAAAGCGAGGAGACAAATGGAGCTCAGGGGCACTGCAATTCACAAACGTGCAGAGTTATAAATGAGAACTCTCGTCCACAAATATATTGAGGGAAGGCAACGAAGAGGATTTGAAAGCAAGGCAGATTTGCAGGAAACAGATTTCAGGAGGTAGATTCGACTCGCCTTTAAAGCACATGAAAAGCGGCAAAACGTTGACAATGATGCCCTTGGCCAAAAAGGGCGTATGCGTTTTTTCCTGAATATATTCAGGAAAAAACGCATACGCCCTTTTTGGCCAACCAAGCAAGCCGGAAGGGCAAATCAGCGCTACAAAGAAGTCTCGCTTGCCCTCGGTCAAAAGGGCCATGCTGAACAAACAGTAAAAACCAGAAAAGCAGGACAGGCCATGGAGACATGGGAGCCTTGCTACGCTGATGGGCGGGATATAAATTGCCAACAGGCACTCTGGAGAAGAGTACGGTGTGTCCTGAAACAAGTAATAAACACAGCGTTGAGAGCATAGGGCACTTCCACTCATGGGCGTATAAATTGGGAAAACTAAAAATCAACAAGACACAGGCACCCCAAACTTTACGGCTGCTCTGTTTCCAAGAACCTCCGCTTCGGTACACCTTCAATATCCCAGGAAAGAGAAAAATGGATAAACAAATGGTGGTACTTGGCACAATGGAATATCACTCAGCCATGAAATCAATGTCATAAGGCTAGTTAGCGGCATGATGAGTGGATTTAGCAACGATGATTCTAAGTGAAATAAGTCACACAGAAAAAGACACTTATCCTAAGATATCGCTTAAAGAGGGAATGTCAAAATCGCTGCACTTGAACTGAATTACAAAACAGAACAGAGTCACACCTTTAGAAGACACACTATGGCTGCTTAACGGGAAAGGTGAGGTGGGGTGATGCATAGAAGAAGGGTTTGAAATTAGCTCAGAGACCGCTCCATAAGCCAAATATGTAATAGACAAGGCCTACTCCCTGCTCAGTGAACTGGACTCAACACCCCCTAGTCACCGCACAAGAATATATCTGACTCGTAAGAATCTGAAAACCTATGTATCGATATCTCTCTGCAAGTGAATCAAGAGGGTGTAAAGCGGCATAAACACAGCAGGGAAAAGCAGCCAAACCCCATTCTAAACATACATTACTTTAAAAAACCCACAAAACAAAGACAGTGAAAGAGAGAGAAATTCTTACAAAATCCGTTCAGGGGCTCTTATGCCACCTGGATTGACCATATCTAGACCCACAGCTGGATGAGACATAAGGCTGGACACTCTTGGGGCTGAGAGGATTGGTGAGGTTGGGTGAGCAAACGCAGATACTTTAAAATAATACCGCGGGGTACCCCCCCCCATGGGTCTCAAATCTCCAGGTACAAGGGCATCTTCCTACATCAAAACATGCATGGGAAACCCAGAAGATGGTGAGCCGTGAGATCGGGAAAGGTTTCTAAAAGGCACCTCATTTCTCCTCTCTTTGTGCTCGGGTTCGTCATTCCAGCCGCTTGACTAACCATCTCCCTACTTGGAGAATCAGCACCTTTAACCTCCTGTTTCGTACAGGTTGCAATTTGTCCTGAGGATGAACGGGAAGACGGGCAACCAACGAGAGACTAGCCCTAGGTTTTGGGACAGGCACAGGTCACTCCATTTTCCCATCAGGAAGAAGAATGAACCACAGGCTCAGCCTGCCCCCCAGAACCAAAATAGGGCCTGAAGCAATCCTGCTCTTTTGCGGCCAGCTCCCAAAAAAGCGAGTAGACAAATGGAGCTCAGGGGCACTGCAATTCACAAACGTGCAGAGTTATAAATGAGAACTCTCGTCCACAAATATATTGAGGGAAGGCAACGAAGAGGATTTGAAAGCAAGGCAGATTTGCAGGAAACAGATTTCAGGAGGTAGATTCGACTCGCCTTTAAAGCACATGAAAAGTGGCAGAACGTTGATAATGATGCCCTTGACCAATAAGGGCGTATGCCTTTTTTCCTGAATATATTCAGGAAAAAAGGCATACGCCCTTTTTGGCCAACCAAGCAAGCCAGAAGGGCAAATCAGCGCTACAAAGAAGTCTCGCTTGCCCTCGGTCAAAAGGGCCATGCTGAACAAAGTGTAAAAACCAGAAAAGCAGGACAGGCCATGGAGACATGGGAGCCTAGCTTCGCTGATGGGCGGGATGTAAATTGCCAACAGGCACTCTGGAGAAGAATACGGTGTGTCCTGAAACAAGTAATAAACACAGCGTAGAGAGCATAGGGCACTTCCACTCATGGGCGTATAAATTGGGAAAACTAAAAATCAACAAGACACAGGCACCCCAAACTTTACGGCTGCTCTGTTTCCAAGAACCTCCGCTTCGGTACACCTTCAATATCCCAGGAAAGAGAAAAATGGATAAAGAAATGGTGGTACTTGGCACAATGGAATATCACTCAGCCATGAAATCAATCTCATAAGGCTACTTAGCAGCATGATGAGTGGATTTAGGTACGATGATTCTAAGTGAAATAAGTCACACAGAAAAAGACACTTATCCTAAGATATCGCTTATAGAGGGAATGTCAAAATCGCTACACTTGAACTGAATTACAAAACAGAACAGAGTCACACCTTTAGAAGACACACTATGGCTGCTTAACGGGAAAGGTGAGGTGGGGTGATGCATAGAAGAAGGGTTTGAAATTAGCTCAGAGACCGCTCCATAAGCCAAATATGTAATAGACAAGGCCTACTCCCTGCTCAGTGAACTGGACTCAACACCCCCTAGTCACCGCACAAGAATATATCTGACTAGTAAGAATCTGAAAACCTATGTATCGATATCTCTCTGCAAGTGAATCAAGAGGGTGTAAAGCGGCATAAACACAGCAGGGAAAAGCAGCCAAACCCCATTCTAAACATACAATACTTTAAAAAACCCACAAAACAAAGACAGTGAAAGAGAGAGAAATTCTTACAAAATCCGTTCAGGGGCTCTTATGCCACCTGGATTGACCATATCTAGACCCACAGCTGGATGAGACATAAGGCTGGACACTCTTGGGGCTGAGAGGATTGGTGAGGTTGGGTGAGCAAACGAAGATAATTTAAAGTAATACCGCAGGGTACCCACCCCATGGGTCTCAAATCTCCAGGTACAAGGGCATCTTCCTACATCAAAACATGCATGGGAAACCCAGAAGATGGTATGCCGTGGGATCGGGAAAGGTTTCTAAAACGCACCTCATTACTTCTCTCCTTGTGCTCGGGTTCGCCATTCCAGCCGCTTGACTAACCATCTCCCTACTTGGAGAATCAGCACCTTTAACCTCCTGTTTCGTCCAGGTTGCAATTTGTCCTGAGGATGCACGGGAAGACGGGGAACCAACGAGAGACTAGCCCTAGGTGTTGGGACAGGCACAGGTCACTCCATTTTCCCATCAGGAAGAAGAATGAACCACAGGCTCAGCCTGCCCCCCAGAACCAAAATAGGGCCTGAAGCAATCCTGCGTTTTTGCGGCCAGCTCCCAAAAAAGCGAGTAGACAAATGGAGCTCAGCGGCACTGCAATTCACAAAAGTGCAGAGTTATAAATGAGAACTCTCGTCCACAAATATATTGAGGGAAGGCAACGAAGAGGATTTGAAAGCAAGGCAGATTTGCAGGAAACAGATTTCAGGAGGTAGATTCGACTCGCCTTTAAAGCACATGAAAAGCCGCAAAAGGGTGACAATGATGCCCTTGGCCAAAAAGGGCGTATGCGTTCTTTCCTGAATATATTCATGAAAAAACGCATACGCCCTTTTTGGCCAACCAAGCAAGCCGGAAGGGCAAATCAGCGTTACAAAGAAGTCTCGCATGCCCTCGGTAAAAAGGGCCATGCTGAACAAACTGTAAAAACCAGAAAAACAGGACAGGCCATGGAGACATGGGAGCCTTGCTACACTGATGGCTGGGATGTAAATTGCCAACAGGCACTCTGGAGAACTGTACGGTGTGTCCTGAAACAAGTAATAAACACAGCTTAGAGAGCATAGGGCACTTCCACTCATGGGCGTATAAATTGGGAAAACTAAAAACCAACAACACACAGGCACCCCAAACTTTACGGCTGCTCTGTTTCCAAGAACCTCCACTTCGGTACACCTTCAATATCCCAGGAAAGAGAAAAATGGATAAACAAATGGTGGTACTTGGCACAATGGAATATCACTCAGCCATGAAATCAATGTCATAAGGCTAGTTAGCAGCATGATGAGTGAATTTACGTATGATGATTCTAAGTGAAATAAGTCACACAGAAAAGACACTTAAACTAAGATATCGCTTATAGAGGGAATGTCAAAATCGCTACACTTGAACTGAATTACAAAACAGAACAGAGTCACACCTTTAGAAGACACACTATGGCTTCTTAATGGGAAAGGTGAGGTGGGGTGATGCATAAAACAAGGGTCAGAAATTAGTTCAGAGACCGTTCCATAAGCCAAATATGTAATAGACAAGGCCTACTCCCTGCTCAGTGATCTGGACTCAACACCCCCTAGTCACCGCACAAGAATATATCTGACTAGTAAGAATCTGAAAATCTATGTATCGATATCTATCTGCGAGTGAATCAAGAGGCTGTAAAACGGCATAAACACAGCAGGGAAAAGGAGCCAAACCCCATTCTAAACATAAATAACTTTTTGAAAACCCACAAAACAAAGACAGGGAAAGAGAGAGAAATTCTTACAAAATCCGTTCAGGGTCTATGATGCAACCTGGATTGACCATATCAAGACCCACAGCTGGATGAGACATAAGGCTGGACATTCTTGGGGCTGAGAGGATTGGTGAGGTTGGGTGAGCAAATGCAGATACTTTAAAGTAATACCGCGGGGTACCCACCCCATGGGTCTCAAATCTCCAGGTACAAGGGAATCTTCCTACATCAAAACATGCATGGGAAACCCAGAAGATGGTATGCCGTGAGATCGGGAAAGGTTTCTAAAACGCAACTCATTTCTCCTCTCCTTTTGCTCGGGTTCGCCATTCCAGCCGCTTGACTAACCATCTCCCTACTTGGAGAATCAGCACCTTTAACCTCCTGTTTCGTACAGGTTGTAATTTGTCCTGAGGATGAACGTGAAGACGGGGAACCAAAGAGAGACTAGCCCTAGGTGTTGGGACAGGCACAGGTCACTCCATTTTCCCATCAGGAAGAAGAATGAACCACAGGCTCAGCCTGCCCCCCAGAACCAAAATAGGGCCTGAAGCAATCCTGCGCTTTTGCGGCCAGCTCCCAAGAAAGCGAGGAGACAAATGGAGCTCAGGGGCACTGCAATTCACAAACGTGCAGAGTTATAAATGAGAACTCTCGTCCACAAATATATTGAGGGAAGGCAACGAAGAGGATTTGAAAGCAAGGCAGATTTGCAGGAAACAGATTTCAGGAGGTAGATTCGACTCGCCTTTAAAGCACATGAAAAGCGGCAAAACGTTGACAATGATGCCCTTGGCCAAAAAGGGCGTATGCGTTTTTTCCTGAATATATTCAGGAAAAAACGCATACGCCCTTTTTGGCCAACCAAGCAAGCCGGAAGGGCAAATCAGCGCTACAAAGAAGTCTCGCTTGCCCTCGGTCAAAAGGGCCATGCTGAACAAACAGTAAAAACCAGAAAAGCAGGACAGGCCATGGAGACATGGGAGCCTTGCTACGCTGATGGGCGGGATATAAATTGCCAACAGGCACTCTGGAGAAGAGTACGGTGTGTCCTGAAACAAGTAATAAACACAGCGTTGAGAGCATAGGGCACTTCCACTCATGGGCGTATAAATTGGGAAAACTAAAAATCAACAAGACACAGGCACCCCAAACTTTACGGCTGCTCTGTTTCCAAGAACCTCCGCTTCGGTACACCTTCAATATCCCAGGAAAGAGAAAAATGGATAAACAAATGGTGGTACTTGGCACAATGGAATATCACTCAGCCATGAAATCAATGTCATAAGGCTAGTTAGCGGCATGATGAGTGGATTTAGCAACGATGATTCTAAGTGAAATAAGTCACACAGAAAAAGACACTTATCCTAAGATATCGCTTAAAGAGGGAATGTCAAAATCGCTGCACTTGAACTGAATTACAAAACAGAACAGAGTCACACCTTTAGAAGACACACTATGGCTGCTTAACGGGAAAGGTGAGGTGGGGTGATGCATAGAAGAAGGGTTTGAAATTAGCTCAGAGACCGCTCCATAAGCCAAATATGTAATAGACAAGGCCTACTCCCTGCTCAGTGAACTGGACTCAACACCCCCTAGTCACCGCACAAGAATATATCTGACTCGTAAGAATCTGAAAACCTATGTATCGATATCTCTCTGCAAGTGAATCAAGAGGGTGTAAAGCGGCATAAACACAGCAGGGAAAAGCAGCCAAACCCCATTCTAAACATACATTACTTTAAAAAACCCACAAAACAAAGACAGTGAAAGAGAGAGAAATTCTTACAAAATCCGTTCAGGGGCTCTTATGCCACCTGGATTGACCATATCTAGACCCACAGCTGGATGAGACATAAGGCTGGACACTCTTGGGGCTGAGAGGATTGGTGAGGTTGGGTGAGCAAACGCAGATACTTTAAAATAATACCGCGGGGTACCCCCCCCATGGGTCTCAAATCTCCAGGTACAAGGGCATCTTCCTACATCAAAACATGCATGGGAAACCCAGAAGATGGTGAGCCGTGAGATCGGGAAAGGTTTCTAAAAGGCACCTCATTTCTCCTCTCTTTGTGCTCGGGTTCGTCATTCCAGCCGCTTGACTAACCATCTCCCTACTTGGAGAATCAGCACCTTTAACCTCCTGTTTCGTACAGGTTGCAATTTGTCCTGAGGATGAACGGGAAGACGGGCAACCAACGAGAGACTAGCCCTAGGTTTTGGGACAGGCACAGGTCACTCCATTTTCCCATCAGGAAGAAGAATGAACCACAGGCTCAGCCTGCCCCCCAGAACCAAAATAGGGCCTGAAGCAATCCTGCTCTTTTGCGGCCAGCTCCCAAAAAAGCGAGTAGACAAATGGAGCTCAGGGGCACTGCAATTCACAAACGTGCAGAGTTATAAATGAGAACTCTCGTCCACAAATATATTGAGGGAAGGCAACGAAGAGGATTTGAAAGCAAGGAAGATTTGCAAGAAACCGATTTCAGGAGGTAGATTCGACTCGCCTTTAAAGCACATGAAAAGTGGCAGAACTTTGATAATGATGCCCTTGACCAAAAAGGGCGTATGCCTTTTTTCCTGAATATATTCAGGAAAAAAGGCATACGCCCTTTTTGGCCAACCAAGCAAGCCAGAAGGGCAAATCAGCGCTACAAAGAAGTCTCGCTTGCCCTCGGTCAAAAGGGCCATGCTGAACAAAGTGTAAAAACCAGAAAAGCAGGACAGGCCATGGAGACATGGGAGCCTAGCTTCGCTGATGGGCGGGATGTAAATTGCCAACAGGCACTCTGGAGAAGAATACGGTGTGTCCTGAAACAAGTAATAAACACAGCGTAGAGAGCATAGGGCACTTCCACTCATGGGCGTATAAATTGGGAAAACTAAAAATCAACAAGACACAGGCACCCCAAACTTTACGGCTGCTCTGTTTCCAAGAACCTCCGCTTCGGTACACCTTCAATATCCCAGGAAAGAGAAAAATGGATAAAGAAATGGTGGTACTTGGCACAATGGAATATCACTCAGCCATGAAATCAATCTCATAAGGCTACTTAGCAGCATGATGAGTGGATTTAGGTACGATGATTCTAAGTGAAATAAGTCACACAGAAAAAGACACTTATCCTAAGATATCGCTTATAGAGGGAATGTCAAAATCGCTACACTTGAACTGAATTACAAAACAGAACAGAGTCACACCTTTAGAAGACACACTATGGCTGCTTAACGGGAAAGGTGAGGTGGGGTGATGCATAGAAGAAGGGTTTGAAATTAGCTCAGAGACCGCTCCATAAGCCAAATATGTAATAGACAAGGCCTACTCCCTGCTCAGTGAACTGGACTCAACACCCCCTAGTCACCGCACAAGAATATATCTGACTAGTAAGAATCTGAAAACCTATGTATCGATATCTCTCTGCAAGTGAATCAAGAGGGTGTAAAGCGGCATAAACACAGCAGGGAAAAGCAGCCAAACCCCATTCTAAACATACATTACTTTAAAAAACCCACAAAACAAAGACAGTGAAAGAGAGAGAAATTCTTACAAAATCCGTTCAGGGGCTCTTATGCCACCTGGATTGACCATATCTAGACCCACAGCTGGATGAGACATAAGGCTGGACACTCTTGGGGCTGAGAGGATTGGTGAGGTTGGGTGAGCAAACGAAGATAATTTAAAGTAATACCGCAGGGTACCCACCCCATGGGTCTCAAATCTCCAGGTACAAGGGCATCTTCCTACATCAAAACATGCATGGGAAACCCAGAAGATGGTATGCCGTGGGATCGGGAAAGGTTTCTAAAACGCACCTCATTACTTCTCTCCTTGTGCTCGGGTTCGCCATTCCAGCCGCTTGACTAACCATCTCCCTACTTGGAGAATCAGCACCTTTAACCTCCTGTTTCGTACAGGTTGCAATTTGTCCTGAGGATGAACGGGAAGACGGGCAACCAACGAGAGACTAGCCCTAGGTTTTGGGACAGGCACAGGTCACTCCATTTTCCCATCAGGAAGAAGAATGAACCACAGGCTCACCCTGCCCCCCAGAACCAAAATAGGGCCTGAAGCAATCCTGCTCTTTTGCGGCCAGCTCCCAAAAAAGCGAGTAGACAAATGGAGCTCAGCGGCACTGCAATTCACAAAAGTGCAGAGTTATAAATGAGAACTCTCGTCCACAAATATATTGAGGGAAGGCAACGAAGAGGATTTGAAAGCAAGGCAGATTTGCAGGAAACAGATTTCAGGAGGTAGATTCGACTCGCCTTTAAAGCACATGAAAAGCCGCAAAAGGGTGACAATGATGCCCTTGGCCAAAAAGGGCGTATGCGTTCTTTCCTGAATATATTCAGGAAAAAACGCATACGCCTTTTTGGCCAACCAAGCAAGCCGGAAGGGCAAATCAGCGTTACAAAGAAGTCTCGCATGCCCTCGGTAAAAAGGGCCATGCTGAACAAACTGTAAAAACCAGAAAAACAGGACAGGCCATGGAGACATGGGAGCCTTGCTACACTGATGGGTGGGATGTAAATTGCCAACAGGCACTCTGGAGAACTGTACGGTGTGTCCTGAAACAAGTAATAAACACAGCTTAGAGAGCATAGGGCACTTCCACTCATGGGCGTATAAATTGGGAAAACTAAAAACCAACAACACACAGGCACCCCAAACTTTACGGCTGCTCTGTTTCCAAGAACCTCCACTTCGGTACACCTTCAATATCCCAGGAAAGAGAAAAATGGATAAACAAATGGTGGTACTTGGCACAATGGAATATCACTCAGCCATGAAATCAATGTCATAAGGCTAGTTAGCAGCATGATGAGTGAATTTACGTATGATGATTCTAAGTGAAATAAGTCACACAGAAAAGACACTTAAACTAAGATATCGCTTATAGAGGGAATGTCAAAATCGCTACACTTGAACTGAATTACAAAACAGAACAGAGTCACACCTTTAGAAGACACACTATGGCTTCTTAATGGGAAAGGTGAGGTGGGGTGATGCATAAAACAAGGGTCAGAAATTAGGTCAGAGACCGTTCCATAAGCCAAATATGTAATAGACAAGGCCTACTCCCTGCTCAGTGATCTGGACTCAACACCCCCTAGTCACCGCACAAGAATATATCTGACTAGTAAGAATCTGAAAATCTATGTATCGATATCTATCTGCGAGTGAATCAAGAGGCTGTAAAACGGCATAAACACAGCAGGGAAAAGGAGCCAAACCCCATTCTAAACATAAATAACTTTTTGAAAA
This sequence comes from Eubalaena glacialis, assembly GCF_028564815.1. Classification (NCBI taxonomy): domain Eukaryota; kingdom Metazoa; phylum Chordata; class Mammalia; order Artiodactyla; family Balaenidae; genus Eubalaena; species Eubalaena glacialis. The sequence continues at coordinate 872 of NW_026871759.1, read as the reverse complement.
CCCACAAAACAAAGACAGGGAAAGAGAGAGAAATTCTTACAAAATCCGTTCAGGGTCTATGATGCAACCTGGATTGACCATATCAAGACCCACAGCTGGATGAGACATAAGGCTGGACATTCTTGGGGCTGAGAGGATTGGTGAGGTTGGGTGAGCAAATGCAGATACTTTAAAGTAATACCGCGGGGTACCCACCCCATGGGTCTCAAATCTCCAGGTACAAGGGAATCTTCCTACATCAAAACATGCATGGGAAACCCAGAAGATGGTATGCCGTGAGATCGGGAAAGGTTTCTAAAACGCAACTCATTTCTCCTCTCCTTTTGCTCGGGTTCGCCATTCCAGCCGCTTGACTAACCATCTCCCTACTTGGAGAATCAGCACCTTTAACCTCCTGTTTCGTACAGGTTGTAATTTGTCCTGAGGATGAACGTGAAGACGGGGAACCAAAGAGAGACTAGCCCTAGGTGTTGGGACAGGCACAGGTCACTCCATTTTCCCATCAGGAAGAAGAATGAACCACAGGCTCAGCCTGCCCCCCAGAACCAAAATAGGGCCTGAAGCAATCCTGCGCTTTTGCGGCCAGCTCCCAAGAAAGCGAGGAGACAAATGGAGCTCAGGGGCACTGCAATTCACAAACGTGCAGAGTTATAAATGAGAACTCTCGTCCACAAATATATTGAGGGAAGGCAACGAAGAGGATTTGAAAGCAAGGCAGATTTGCAGGAAACAGATTTCAGGAGGTAGATTCGACTCGCCTTTAAAGCACATGAAAAGCGGCAAAACGTTGACAATGATGCCCTTGGCCAAAAAGGGCGTATGCGTTTTTTCCTGAATATATTCAGGAAAAAACGCATACGCCCTTTTTGGCC
>NW_026871758.1:0-46355 GCF_028564815.1 Eubalaena glacialis | reverse complement strand
AAATGCTCTGCTGTTGTCAGGCCTCTGGCCGCTGTAGGCATGGGTCTGGGAAGAAAATGAGCTTTCTCTGGCTACACAGGGTGCTTCCATGGCCGGGGTGGGGCTCATCTTGCCATGCTCTAGAGCTAAAGGGAATCTCAACGTGAGTCCTTGCCTCGAGGTAAGGCCCTGAGTAGCCATGCAGGAAGGGAGGCATGCAGCTCTCTCCGTGAGCTCGTAGTCGCTGTTCTGCTTTATTTGAAAGAAGGTAGCATTTGAGAACTCCTAGGCCCCTCGGGTGAGCATCATTTTCGTTCCAAGATCACTGAGTACCTCCACACCGCTGTGGGCCTAACTGAGCAACATCGAGGCCCATAGGTCCCTCGGAGGCCCTCCGTGTCTGCCGAGGGATGGGCAACACACTGCACTCTTTCTTGGGACTTCTTGATTTACCCAGCACTCGCACAGGATCACGAGCCCCGTTCTAGCAAGGTCCAACATGCCGTGGAAGTCACACTCTTTCCCTAGTCTGAGCTGCACTGAGAGAAACCCTCGGCTTCGCCTTCCATCCTGGACCTCGTACCTGAAGTCACCCTGCCTCCCGGAGAAAGGCGGAGTGCTTGCCTATTGCAACTGAAGCACAGTTTTTCCTGTAGCACTGCAGGCTTCTGAAGAGGCACGGGCCCAGAGGCCTAGCTAGGGCGTGCCTTGGCTGAGGCCGTTCACTAGATGCAGAACACCCTGCCTCGAGAAGTTGATTCAGGGAAGGAACCAGTGTGTGCTCTGTGTCTCTTTTGACTTGTCAGAAACCACAGGGAGGTATGCTGCGTGTGCCCATGGAAATGGGGGCGCGATGGTACTAGCCTTGCTTTTCCATTTGCAAAGCTCCACGCGTGCTGCCTTGAAGCTCCCTGAAATGCTCTGCTGTTGACTGGCCTCTGGCCGCTGTAGGCATGGGTCTGGGAAGAAAATGAGCTTTCTCTGGCTACACAGGGTGCTTCCATGGCCGGGGTGGGGCTCATCTTGCCATGCTCTGGAGCTAAAGGGAATCTCAACGTGAGTCCTTGCCTCGAGGTAAGGCCCTGAGTAGCCATGCAGAACGGGAGGCATGCAGCTCTCTCCATGAGCTCTTAGTCGCTGTTCTGCTTTATTTGAAAGAAGGTAGCCTTGGAGAACTCCTAGGCCCCTCGGGTGAGCATCCTTTTCGTTCCAAGATCACTGAGTACCTCCACACCCCTGTGGGCCTACTGAGCAACATCGAGGCCCATAGGTCCCTCGGAGGCCCTCCGTGTCTGCCGAGGGATGGGCAACACACTGCACGTTACTTCAGGAGAGCTACATTTCTAGAGCACTCGAACAGCATCAGAACCACATTTCTAGGCAGTCCAACATGCCCTGGTAGTCTTCGACATTGCCCCCGTTAGAGCTGCCATGAGAAAACACTCTGCTTCGAATTCTTAGAGGACCTCCTACCTGAAGTCTCTCTACTCAAGGAGAAAGTCAGCATCCTACCATGCGGTGTCGCTCACGGGACACTCAACGTGAAGACTTGCCTCGAGGTAAGGCCCTGAATTGCTCTGCAGAAGCGGAGGCGTGCAGCAGTTTCCATGAGGCCGCAGGCGCTCCTCTGCAGCCTTTGAACGCCAGTACGCTTTTCGGGACACCTAGGTGCCTCGCCTGGAAACCCTATGCCCTGCAAGAACACGGAGTACCCCCAGGCTCCCCGGGCCCTACTAAACAACATCCAGGCCGGTAGGCCTTCGGACTCACACTGTGTATGCCGAGTGAGGGGCAAAACAGTACACTCTTTCTTGGGACAGCTTGATTCCCCCAGCACTACCACAGGTTCACGAGCACGGTTCTAGCAGGTTCCAACATGCCGTGGAAGTCGCACTCATTCCCTACTCTGAGCTGCACTGAAAAAAACACTAGGCTTCGCCTTCCAACCAGGACCTCCTACCTGAAGTCACGCTGCCTCCAGGAGAAAGTCGGCTTGCGTTCCTATTGCCACTAAAGCACAGTTTTTCCTGTAGCACTGCAGGCTTCTGAAGAGGCACGGGCCCAGAGGCCTAGCTAGGGCGCGCCTTGGTTGAGGCCGTTCACTACATGCAGAACACCCTGCCTCGAGAAGCTGATTCGGGGAAGGACGAAGTGTGTGCTCTGTGTCTCTTTTGACTGCTCAGAAACCACAGGGAGGTATGCTGCGTGTGCCCATGGAAATGGGGGCGCGACGGTACTAGCCTTGCTTTTTCATTTGCAAAGCCCCGTTCACGCTCCCTTGAAGCGCCCTGAAATGCTCTGCTGTTGTCAGGCCTCTGGCCGCTGTAGGCATGGGTCTGGGAAGAAAATGAGCTTTCTCTGGCTACACAGGGTGCTTCCATGGCCGGGGTGGGGCTCATCTTGCCATGCTCTAGAGCTAAAGGGAATCTCAACGTGAGTCCTTGCCTCGAGGTAAGGCCCTGAGTAGCCATGCAGGAAGGGAGGCATGCAGCTCTCTCCGTGAGCTCGTAGTCGCTGTTCTGCTTTATTTGAAAGAAGGTAGCATTTGAGAACTCCTAGGCCCCTCGGGTGAGCATCATTTTCGTTCCAAGATCACTGAGTACCTCCACACCGCTGTGGGCCTAACTGAGCAACATCGAGGCCCATAGGTCCCTCGGAGGCCCTCCGTGTCTGCCGAGGGATGGGCAACACACTGCACTCTTTCTTGGGACTTCTTGATTTACCCAGCACTCGCACAGGATCACGAGCCCCGTTCTAGCAAGGTCCAACATGCCGTGGAAGTCACACTCTTTCCCTAGTCTGAGCTGCACTGAGAGAAACCCTCGGCTTCGCCTTCCATCCTGGACCTCGTACCTGAAGTCACCCTGCCTCCCGGAGAAAGGCGGAGTGCTTGCCTATTGCAACTGAAGCACAGTTTTTCCTGTAGCACTGCAGGCTTCTGAAGAGGCACGGGCCCAGAGGCCTAGCTAGGGCGTGCCTTGGCTGAGGCCGTTCACTAGATGCAGAACACCCTGCCTCGAGAAGTTGATTCAGGGAAGGAACCAGTGTGTGCTCTGTGTCTCTTTTGACTTGTCAGAAACCACAGGGAGGTATGCTGCGTGTGCCCATGGAAATGGGGGCGCGATGGTACTAGCCTTGCTTTTCCATTTGCAAAGCTCCACGCGTGCTGCCTTGAAGCTCCCTGAAATGCTCTGCTGTTGACTGGCCTCTGGCCGCTGTAGGCATGGGTCTGGGAAGAAAATGAGCTTTCTCTGGCTACACAGGGTGCTTCCATGGCCGGGGTGGGGCTCATCTTGCCATGCTCTGGAGCTAAAGGGAATCTCAACGTGAGTCCTTGCCTCGAGGTAAGGCCCTGAGTAGCCATGCAGAACGGGAGGCATGCAGCTCTCTCCATGAGCTCTTAGTCGCTGTTCTGCTTTATTTGAAAGAAGGTAGCCTTGGAGAACTCCTAGGCCCCTCGGGTGAGCATCCTTTTCGTTCCAAGATCACTGAGTACCTCCACACCCCTGTGGGCCTACTGAGCAACATCGAGGCCCATAGGTCCCTCGGAGGCCCTCCGTGTCTGCCGAGGGATGGGCAACACACTGCACGTTACTTCAGGAGAGCTACATTTCTAGAGCACTCGAACAGCATCAGAACCACATTTCTAGGCAGTCCAACATGCCCTGGTAGTCTTCGACATTGCCCCCGTTAGAGCTGCCATGAGAAAACACTCTGCTTCGAATTCTTAGAGGACCTCCTACCTGAAGTCTCTCTACTCAAGGAGAAAGTCAGCATCCTACCATGCGGTGTCGCTCACGGGACACTCAACGTGAAGACTTGCCTCGAGGTAAGGCCCTGAATTGCTCTGCAGAAGCGGAGGCGTGCAGCAGTTTCCATGAGGCCGCAGGCGCTCCTCTGCAGCCTTTGAACGCCAGTACGCTTTTCGGGACACCTAGGTGCCTCGCCTGGAAACCCTATGCCCTGCAAGAACACGGAGTACCCCCAGGCTCCCCGGGCCCTACTAAACAACATCCAGGCCGGTAGGCCTTCGGACTCACACTGTGTATGCCGAGTGAGGGGCAAAACAGTACACTCTTTCTTGGGACAGCTTGATTCCCCCAGCACTACCACAGGTTCACGAGCACGGTTCTAGCAGGTTCCAACATGCCGTGGAAGTCGCACTCATTCCCTACTCTGAGCTGCACTGAAAAAAACACTAGGCTTCGCCTTCCAACCAGGACCTCCTACCTGAAGTCACGCTGCCTCCAGGAGAAAGTCGGCTTGCGTTCCTATTGCCACTAAAGCACAGTTTTTCCTGTAGCACTGCAGGCTTCTGAAGAGGCACGGGCCCAGAGGCCTAGCTAGGGCGCGCCTTGGTTGAGGCCGTTCACTACATGCAGAACACCCTGCCTCGAGAAGCTGATTCGGGGAAGGACGAAGTGTGTGCTCTGTGTCTCTTTTGACTGCTCAGAAACCACAGGGAGGTATGCTGCGTGTGCCCATGGAAATGGGGGCGCGACGGTACTAGCCTTGCTTTTTCATTTGCAAAGCCCCGTTCACGCTCCCTTGAAGCGCCCTGAAATGCTCTGCTGTTGTCAGGCCTCTGGCCGCTGTAGGCATGGGTCTGGGAAGAAAATGAGCTTTCTCTGGCTACACAGGGTGCTTCCATGGCCGGGGTGGGGCTCATCTTGCCATGCTCTAGAGCTAAAGGGAATCTCAACGTGAGTCCTTGCCTCGAGGTAAGGCCCTGAGTAGCCATGCAGGAAGGGAGGCATGCAGCTCTCTCCGTGAGCTCGTAGTCGCTGTTCTGCTTTATTTGAAAGAAGGTAGCATTTGAGAACTCCTAGGCCCCTCGGGTGAGCATCATTTTCGTTCCAAGATCACTGAGTACCTCCACACCGCTGTGGGCCTAACTGAGCAACATCGAGGCCCATAGGTCCCTCGGAGGCCCTCCGTGTCTGCCGAGGGATGGGCAACACACTGCACTCTTTCTTGGGACTTCTTGATTTACCCAGCACTCGCACAGGATCACGAGCCCCGTTCTAGCAAGGTCCAACATGCCGTGGAAGTCACACTCTTTCCCTAGTCTGAGCTGCACTGAGAGAAACCCTCGGCTTCGCCTTCCATCCTGGACCTCGTACCTGAAGTCACCCTGCCTCCCGGAGAAAGGCGGAGTGCTTGCCTATTGCAACTGAAGCACAGTTTTTCCTGTAGCACTGCAGGCTTCTGAAGAGGCACGGGCCCAGAGGCCTAGCTAGGGCGTGCCTTGGCTGAGGCCGTTCACTAGATGCAGAACACCCTGCCTCGAGAAGTTGATTCAGGGAAGGAACCAGTGTGTGCTCTGTGTCTCTTTTGACTTGTCAGAAACCACAGGGAGGTATGCTGCGTGTGCCCATGGAAATGGGGGCGCGATGGTACTAGCCTTGCTTTTCCATTTGCAAAGCTCCACCCGTGCTGCCTTGAAGCTCCCTGAAATGCTCTGCTGTTGACTGGCCTCTGGCCGCTGTAGGCATGGGTCTGGGAAGAAAATGAGCTTTCTCTGGCTACACAGGGTGCTTCCATGGCCGGAGTGGGGCTCATCTTGCCATGCTCTGGAGCTAAAGGGAATCTCAACGTGAGTCCTTGCCTCGAGGTAAGGCCCTGAGTAGCCATGCAGAACGGGAGGCATGCAGCTCTCTCCATGAGCTCTTAGTCGCTGTTCTGCTTTATTTGAAAGAAGGTAGCCTTGGAGAACTCCTAGGCCCCTCGGGTGAGCATCCTTTTCGTTCCAAGATCACTGAGTACCTCCACACCCCTGTGGGCCTACTGAGCAACATCGAGGCCCATAGGTCCCTCGGAGGCCCTCCGTGTCTGCCGAGGGATGGGCAACACACTGCACGTTACTTCAGGAGAGCTACATTTCTAGAGCACTCGAACAGCATCAGAACCACATTTCTAGGCAGTCCAACATGCCCTGGTAGTCTTCGACATTGCCCCCGTTAGAGCTGCCATGAGAAAACACTCTGCTTCGAATTCTTAGAGGACCTCCTACCTGAAGTCTCTCTACTCAAGGAGAAAGTCAGCATCCTACCATGCGGTGTCGCTCACGGGACACTCAACGTGAAGACTTGCCTCGAGGTAAGGCCCTGAATTGCTCTGCAGAAGCGGAGGCGTGCAGCAGTTTCCATGAGGCCGCAGGCGCTCCTCTGCAGCCTTTGAACGCCAGTACGCTTTTCGGGACACCTAGGTGCCTCGCCTGGAAACCCTATGCCCTGCAAGAACACGGAGTACCCCCAGGCTCCCCGGGCCCTACTAAACAACATCCAGGCCGGTAGGCCTTCGGACTCACACTGTGTATGCCGAGTGAGGGGCAAAACAGTACACTCTTTCTTGGGACAGCTTGATTCCCCCAGCACTACCACAGGTTCACGAGCACGGTTCTAGCAGGTTCCAACATGCCGTGGAAGTCGCACTCATTCCCTACTCTGAGCTGCACTGAAAAAAACACTAGGCTTCGCCTTCCAACCAGGACCTCCTACCTGAAGTCACGCTGCCTCCAGGAGAAAGTCGGCTTGCGTTCCTATTGCCACTAAAGCACAGTTTTTCCTGTAGCACTGCAGGCTTCTGAAGAGGCACGGGCCCAGAGGCCTAGCTAGGGCGCGCCTTGGTTGAGGCCGTTCACTACATGCAGAACACCCTGCCTCGAGAAGCTGATTCGGGGAAGGACGAAGTGTGTGCTCTGTGTCTCTTTTGACTGCTCAGAAACCACAGGGAGGTATGCTGCGTGTGCCCATGGAAATGGGGGCGCGACGGTACTAGCCTTGCTTTTTCATTTGCAAAGCCCCGTTCACGCTCCCTTGAAGCGCCCTGAAATGCTCTGCTGTTGTCAGGCCTCTGGCCGCTGTAGGCATGGGTCTGGGAAGAAAATGAGCTTTCTCTGGCTACACAGGGTGCTTCCATGGCCGGGGTGGGGCTCATCTTGCCATGCTCTAGAGCTAAAGGGAATCTCAACGTGAGTCCTTGCCTCGAGGTAAGGCCCTGAGTAGCCATGCAGGAAGGGAGGCATGCAGCTCTCTCCGTGAGCTCGTAGTCGCTGTTCTGCTTTATTTGAAAGAAGGTAGCATTTGAGAACTCCTAGGCCCCTCGGGTGAGCATCATTTTCGTTCCAAGATCACTGAGTACCTCCACACCGCTGTGGGCCTAACTGAGCAACATCGAGGCCCATAGGTCCCTCGGAGGCCCTCCGTGTCTGCCGAGGGATGGGCAACACACTGCACTCTTTCTTGGGACTTCTTGATTTACCCAGCACTCGCACAGGATCACGAGCCCCGTTCTAGCAAGGTCCAACATGCCGTGGAAGTCACACTCTTTCCCTAGTCTGAGCTGCACTGAGAGAAACCCTCGGCTTCGCCTTCCATCCTGGACCTCGTACCTGAAGTCACCCTGCCTCCCGGAGAAAGGCGGAGTGCTTGCCTATTGCAACTGAAGCACAGTTTTTCCTGTAGCACTGCAGGCTTCTGAAGAGGCACGGGCCCAGAGGCCTAGCTAGGGCGTGCCTTGGCTGAGGCCGTTCACTAGATGCAGAACACCCTGCCTCGAGAAGTTGATTCAGGGAAGGAACCAGTGTGTGCTCTGTGTCTCTTTTGACTGCTCAGAAACCACAGGGAGGTATGCTGCGTGTGCCCATGGAAATGGGGGCGCGATGGTACTAGCCTTGCTTTTCCATTTGCAAAGCTCCACGCGTGCTGCCTTGAAGCTCCCTGAAATGCTCTGCTGTTGACTGGCCTCTGGCCGCTGTAGGCATGGGTCTGGGAAGAAAATGAGCTTTCTCTGGCTACACAGGGTGCTTCCATGGCCGGAGTGGGGCTCATCTTGCCATGCTCTGGAGCTAAAGGGAATCTCAACGTGAGTCCTTGCCTCGAGGTAAGGCCCTGAGTAGCCATGCAGAACGGGAGGCATGCAGCTCTCTCCATGAGCTCTTAGTCGCTGTTCTGCTTTATTTGAAAGAAGGTAGCCTTGGAGAACTCCTAGGCCCCTCGGGTGAGCATCCTTTTCGTTCCAAGATCACTGAGTACCTCCACACCCCTGTGGGCCTACTGAGCAACATCGAGGCCCATAGGTCCCTCGGAGGCCCTCCGTGTCTGCCGAGGGATGGGCAACACACTGCACGTTACTTCAGGAGAGCTACATTTCTAGAGCACTCGAACAGCATCAGAACCACATTTCTAGGCAGTCCAACATGCCCTGGTAGTCTTCGACATTGCCCCCGTTAGAGCTGCCATGAGAAAACACTCTGCTTCGAATTCTTAGAGGACCTCCTACCTGAAGTCTCTCTACTCAAGGAGAAAGTCAGCATCCTACCATGCGGTGTCGCTCACGGGACACTCAACGTGAAGACTTGCCTCGAGGTAAGGCCCTGAATTGCTCTGCAGAAGCGGAGGCGTGCAGCAGTTTCCATGAGGCCGCAGGCGCTCCTCTGCAGCCTTTGAACGCCAGTACGCTTTTCGGGACACCTAGGTGCCTCGCCTGGAAACCCTATGCCCTGCAAGAACACGGAGTACCCCCAGGCTCCCCGGGCCCTACTAAACAACATCCAGGCCGGTAGGCCTTCGGACTCACACTGTGTATGCCGAGTGAGGGGCAAAACAGTACACTCTTTCTTGGGACAGCTTGATTCCCCCAGCACTACCACAGGTTCACGAGCACGGTTCTAGCAGGTTCCAACATGCCGTGGAAGTCGCACTCATTCCCTACTCTGAGCTGCACTGAAAAAAACACTAGGCTTCGCCTTCCAACCAGGACCTCCTACCTGAAGTCACGCTGCCTCCAGGAGAAAGTCGGCTTGCGTTCCTATTGCCACTAAAGCACAGTTTTTCCTGTAGCACTGCAGGCTTCTGAAGAGGCACGGGCCCAGAGGCCTAGCTAGGGCGCGCCTTGGTTGAGGCCGTTCACTACATGCAGAACACCCTGCCTCGAGAAGCTGATTCGGGGAAGGACGAAGTGTGTGCTCTGTGTCTCTTTTGACTGCTCAGAAACCACAGGGAGGTATGCTGCGTGTGCCCATGGAAATGGGGGCGCGACGGTACTAGCCTTGCTTTTTCATTTGCAAAGCCCCGTTCACGCTCCCTTGAAGCGCCCTGAAATGCTCTGCTGTTGTCAGGCCTCTGGCCGCTGTAGGCATGGGTCTGGGAAGAAAATGAGCTTTCTCTGGCTACACAGGGTGCTTCCATGGCCGGGGTGGGGCTCATCTTGCCATGCTCTAGAGCTAAAGGGAATCTCAACGTGAGTCCTTGCCTCGAGGTAAGGCCCTGAGTAGCCATGCAGGAAGGGAGGCATGCAGCTCTCTCCGTGAGCTCGTAGTCGCTGTTCTGCTTTATTTGAAAGAAGGTAGCATTTGAGAACTCCTAGGCCCCTCGGGTGAGCATCATTTTCGTTCCAAGATCACTGAGTACCTCCACACCGCTGTGGGCCTAACTGAGCAACATCGAGGCCCATAGGTCCCTCGGAGGCCCTCCGTGTCTGCCGAGGGATGGGCAACACACTGCACTCTTTCTTGGGACTTCTTGATTTACCCAGCACTCGCACAGGATCACGAGCCCCGTTCTAGCAAGGTCCAACATGCCGTGGAAGTCACACTCTTTCCCTAGTCTGAGCTGCACTGAGAGAAACCCTCGGCTTCGCCTTCCATCCTGGACCTCGTACCTGAAGTCACCCTGCCTCCCGGAGAAAGGCGGAGTGCTTGCCTATTGCAACTGAAGCACAGTTTTTCCTGTAGCACTGCAGGCTTCTGAAGAGGCACGGGCCCAGAGGCCTAGCTAGGGCGTGCCTTGGCTGAGGCCGTTCACTAGATGCAGAACACCCTGCCTCAAGAAGTTGATTCAGGGAAGGAACCAGTGTGTGCTCTGTGTCTCTTTTGACTGCTCAGAAACCACAGGGAGGTATGCTGCGTGTGCCCATGGAAATGGGGGCGCGATGGTACTAGCCTTGCTTTTCCATTTGCAAAGCTCCACGCGTGCTGCCTTGAAGCTCCCTGAAATGCTCTGCTGTTGACTGGCCTCTGGCCGCTGTAGGCATGGGTCTGGGAAGAAAATGAGCTTTCTCTGGCTACACAGGGTGCTTCCATGGCCGGAGTGGGGCTCATCTTGCCATGCTCTGGAGCTAAAGGGAATCTCAACGTGAGTCCTTGCCTCGAGGTAAGGCCCTGAGTAGCCATGCAGAACGGGAGGCATGCAGCTCTCTCCATGAGCTCTTAGTCGCTGTTCTGCTTTATTTGAAAGAAGGTAGCCTTGGAGAACTCCTAGGCCCCTCGGGTGAGCATCCTTTTCGTTCCAAGATCACTGAGTACCTCCACACCCCTGTGGGCCTACTGAGCAACATCGAGGCCCATAGGTCCCTCGGAGGCCCTCCGTGTCTGCCGAGGGATGGGCAACACACTGCACGTTACTTCAGGAGAGCTACATTTCTAGAGCACTCGAACAGCATCAGAACCACATTTCTAGGCAGTCCAACATGCCCTGGTAGTCTTCGACATTGCCCCCGTTAGAGCTGCCATGAGAAAACACTCTGCTTCGAATTCTTAGAGGACCTCCTACCTGAAGTCTCTCTACTCAAGGAGAAAGTCAGCATCCTACCATGCGGTGTCGCTCACGGGACACTCAACGTGAAGACTTGCCTCGAGGTAAGGCCCTGAATTGCTCTGCAGAAGCGGAGGCGTGCAGCAGTTTCCATGAGGCCGCAGGCGCTCCTCTGCAGCCTTTGAACGCCAGTACGCTTTTCGGGACACCTAGGTGCCTCGCCTGGAAACCCTATGCCCTGCAAGAACACGGAGTACCCCCAGGCTCCCCGGGCCCTACTAAACAACATCCAGGCCGGTAGGCCTTCGGACTCACACTGTGTATGCCGAGTGAGGGGCAAAACAGTACACTCTTTCTTGGGACAGCTTGATTCCCCCAGCACTACCACAGGTTCACGAGCACGGTTCTAGCAGGTTCCAACATGCCGTGGAAGTCGCACTCATTCCCTACTCTGAGCTGCACTGAAAAAAACACTAGGCTTCGCCTTCCAACCAGGACCTCCTACCTGAAGTCACGCTGCCTCCAGGAGAAAGTCGGCTTGCGTTCCTATTGCCACTAAAGCACAGTTTTTCCTGTAGCACTGCAGGCTTCTGAAGAGGCACGGGCCCAGAGGCCTAGCTAGGGCGCGCCTTGGTTGAGGCCGTTCACTACATGCAGAACACCCTGCCTCGAGAAGCTGATTCGGGGAAGGACGAAGTGTGTGCTCTGTGTCTCTTTTGACTGCTCAGAAACCACAGGGAGGTATGCTGCGTGTGCCCATGGAAATGGGGGCGCGACGGTACTAGCCTTGCTTTTTCATTTGCAAAGCCCCGTTCACGCTCCCTTGAAGCGCCCTGAAATGCTCTGCTGTTGTCAGGCCTCTGGCCGCTGTAGGCATGGGTCTGGGAAGAAAATGAGCTTTCTCTGGCTACACAGGGTGCTTCCATGGCCGGGGTGGGGCTCATCTTGCCATGCTCTAGAGCTAAAGGGAATCTCAACGTGAGTCCTTGCCTCGAGGTAAGGCCCTGAGTAGCCATGCAGGAAGGGAGGCATGCAGCTCTCTCCGTGAGCTCGTAGTCGCTGTTCTGCTTTATTTGAAAGAAGGTAGCATTTGAGAACTCCTAGGCCCCTCGGGTGAGCATCATTTTCGTTCCAAGATCACTGAGTACCTCCACACCGCTGTGGGCCTAACTGAGCAACATCGAGGCCCATAGGTCCCTCGGAGGCCCTCCGTGTCTGCCGAGGGATGGGCAACACACTGCACTCTTTCTTGGGACTTCTTGATTTACCCAGCACTCGCACAGGATCACGAGCCCCGTTCTAGCAAGGTCCAACATGCCGTGGAAGTCACACTCTTTCCCTAGTCTGAGCTGCACTGAGAGAAACCCTCGGCTTCGCCTTCCATCCTGGACCTCGTACCTGAAGTCACCCTGCCTCCCGGAGAAAGGCGGAGTGCTTGCCTATTGCAACTGAAGCACAGTTTTTCCTGTAGCACTGCAGGCTTCTGAAGAGGCACGGGCCCAGAGGCCTAGCTAGGGCGTGCCTTGGCTGAGGCCGTTCACTAGATGCAGAACACCCTGCCTCGAGAAGTTGATTCAGGGAAGGAACCAGTGTGTGCTCTGTGTCTCTTTTGACTTGTCAGAAACCACAGGGAGGTATGCTGCGTGTGCCCATGGAAATGGGGGCGCGATGGTACTAGCCTTGCTTTTCCATTTGCAAAGCTCCACGCGTGCTGCCTTGAAGCTCCCTGAAATGCTCTGCTGTTGACTGGCCTCTGGCCGCTGTAGGCATGGGTCTGGGAAGAAAATGAGCTTTCTCTGGCTACACAGGGTGCTTCCATGGCCGGGGTGGGGCTCATCTTGCCATGCTCTGGAGCTAAAGGGAATCTCAACGTGAGTCCTTGCCTCGAGGTAAGGCCCTGAGTAGCCATGCAGAACGGGAGGCATGCAGCTCTCTCCATGAGCTCTTAGTCGCTGTTCTGCTTTATTTGAAAGAAGGTAGCCTTGGAGAACTCCTAGGCCCCTCGGGTGAGCATCCTTTTCGTTCCAAGATCACTGAGTACCTCCACACCCCTGTGGGCCTACTGAGCAACATCGAGGCCCATAGGTCCCTCGGAGGCCCTCCGTGTCTGCCGAGGGATGGGCAACACACTGCACGTTACTTCAGGAGAGCTACATTTCTAGAGCACTCGAACAGCATCAGAACCACATTTCTAGGCAGTCCAACATGCCCTGGTAGTCTTCGACATTGCCCCCGTTAGAGCTGCCATGAGAAAACACTCTGCTTCGAATTCTTAGAGGACCTCCTACCTGAAGTCTCTCTACTCAAGGAGAAAGTCAGCATCCTACCATGCGGTGTCGCTCACGGGACACTCAACGTGAAGACTTGCCTCGAGGTAAGGCCCTGAATTGCTCTGCAGAAGCGGAGGCGTGCAGCAGTTTCCATGAGGCCGCAGGCGCTCCTCTGCAGCCTTTGAACGCCAGTACGCTTTTCGGGACACCTAGGTGCCTCGCCTGGAAACCCTATGCCCTGCAAGAACACGGAGTACCCCCAGGCTCCCCGGGCCCTACTAAACAACATCCAGGCCGGTAGGCCTTCGGACTCACACTGTGTATGCCGAGTGAGGGGCAAAACAGTACACTCTTTCTTGGGACAGCTTGATTCCCCCAGCACTACCACAGGTTCACGAGCACGGTTCTAGCAGGTTCCAACATGCCGTGGAAGTCGCACTCATTCCCTACTCTGAGCTGCACTGAAAAAAACACTAGGCTTCGCCTTCCAACCAGGACCTCCTACCTGAAGTCACGCTGCCTCCAGGAGAAAGTCGGCTTGCGTTCCTATTGCCACTAAAGCACAGTTTTTCCTGTAGCACTGCAGGCTTCTGAAGAGGCACGGGCCCAGAGGCCTAGCTAGGGCGCGCCTTGGTTGAGGCCGTTCACTACATGCAGAACACCCTGCCTCGAGAAGCTGATTCGGGGAAGGACGAAGTGTGTGCTCTGTGTCTCTTTTGACTGCTCAGAAACCACAGGGAGGTATGCTGCGTGTGCCCATGGAAATGGGGGCGCGACGGTACTAGCCTTGCTTTTTCATTTGCAAAGCCCCGTTCACGCTCCCTTGAAGCGCCCTGAAATGCTCTGCTGTTGTCAGGCCTCTGGCCGCTGTAGGCATGGGTCTGGGAAGAAAATGAGCTTTCTCTGGCTACACAGGGTGCTTCCATGGCCGGGGTGGGGCTCATCTTGCCATGCTCTAGAGCTAAAGGGAATCTCAACGTGAGTCCTTGCCTCGAGGTAAGGCCCTGAGTAGCCATGCAGGAAGGGAGGCATGCAGCTCTCTCCGTGAGCTCGTAGTCGCTGTTCTGCTTTATTTGAAAGAAGGTAGCATTTGAGAACTCCTAGGCCCCTCGGGTGAGCATCATTTTCGTTCCAAGATCACTGAGTACCTCCACACCGCTGTGGGCCTAACTGAGCAACATCGAGGCCCATAGGTCCCTCGGAGGCCCTCCGTGTCTGCCGAGGGATGGGCAACACACTGCACTCTTTCTTGGGACTTCTTGATTTACCCAGCACTCGCACAGGATCACGAGCCCCGTTCTAGCAAGGTCCAACATGCCGTGGAAGTCACACTCTTTCCCTAGTCTGAGCTGCACTGAGAGAAACCCTCGGCTTCGCCTTCCATCCTGGACCTCGTACCTGAAGTCACCCTGCCTCCCGGAGAAAGGCGGAGTGCTTGCCTATTGCAACTGAAGCACAGTTTTTCCTGTAGCACTGCAGGCTTCTGAAGAGGCACGGGCCCAGAGGCCTAGCTAGGGCGTGCCTTGGCTGAGGCCGTTCACTAGATGCAGAACACCCTGCCTCGAGAAGTTGATTCAGGGAAGGAACCAGTGTGTGCTCTGTGTCTCTTTTGACTGCTCAGAAACCACAGGGAGGTATGCTGCGTGTGCCCATGGAAATGGGGGCGCGATGGTACTAGCCTTGCTTTTCCATTTGCAAAGCTCCACCCGTGCTGCCTTGAAGCTCCCTGAAATGCTCTGCTGTTGACTGGCCTCTGGCCGCTGTAGGCATGGGTCTGGGAAGAAAATGAGCTTTCTCTGGCTACACAGGGTGCTTCCATGGCCGGAGTGGGGCTCATCTTGCCATGCTCTGGAGCTAAAGGGAATCTCAACGTGAGTCCTTGCCTCGAGGTAAGGCCCTGAGTAGCCATGCAGAACGGGAGGCATGCAGCTCTCTCCATGAGCTCTTAGTCGCTGTTCTGCTTTATTTGAAAGAAGGTAGCCTTGGAGAACTCCTAGGCCCCTCGGGTGAGCATCCTTTTCGTTCCAAGATCACTGAGTACCTCCACACCCCTGTGGGCCTACTGAGCAACATCGAGGCCCATAGGTCCCTCGGAGGCCCTCCGTGTCTGCCGAGGGATGGGCAACACACTGCACGTTACTTCAGGAGAGCTACATTTCTAGAGCACTCGAACAGCATCAGAACCACATTTCTAGGCAGTCCAACATGCCCTGGTAGTCTTCGACATTGCCCCCGTTAGAGCTGCCATGAGAAAACACTCTGCTTCGAATTCTTAGAGGACCTCCTACCTGAAGTCTCTCTACTCAAGGAGAAAGTCAGCATCCTACCATGCGGTGTCGCTCACGGGACACTCAACGTGAAGACTTGCCTCGAGGTAAGGCCCTGAATTGCTCTGCAGAAGCGGAGGCGTGCAGCAGTTTCCATGAGGCCGCAGGCGCTCCTCTGCAGCCTTTGAACGCCAGTACGCTTTTCGGGACACCTAGGTGCCTCGCCTGGAAACCCTATGCCCTGCAAGAACACGGAGTACCCCCAGGCTCCCCGGGCCCTACTAAACAACATCCAGGCCGGTAGGCCTTCGGACTCACACTGTGTATGCCGAGTGAGGGGCAAAACAGTACACTCTTTCTTGGGACAGCTTGATTCCCCCAGCACTACCACAGGTTCACGAGCACGGTTCTAGCAGGTTCCAACATGCCGTGGAAGTCGCACTCATTCCCTACTCTGAGCTGCACTGAAAAAAACACTAGGCTTCGCCTTCCAACCAGGACCTCCTACCTGAAGTCACGCTGCCTCCAGGAGAAAGTCGGCTTGCGTTCCTATTGCCACTAAAGCACAGTTTTTCCTGTAGCACTGCAGGCTTCTGAAGAGGCACGGGCCCAGAGGCCTAGCTAGGGCGCGCCTTGGTTGAGGCCGTTCACTACATGCAGAACACCCTGCCTCGAGAAGCTGATTCGGGGAAGGACGAAGTGTGTGCTCTGTGTCTCTTTTGACTGCTCAGAAACCACAGGGAGGTATGCTGCGTGTGCCCATGGAAATGGGGGCGCGACGGTACTAGCCTTGCTTTTTCATTTGCAAAGCCCCGTTCACGCTCCCTTGAAGCGCCCTGAAATGCTCTGCTGTTGTCAGGCCTCTGGCCGCTGTAGGCATGGGTCTGGGAAGAAAATGAGCTTTCTCTGGCTACACAGGGTGCTTCCATGGCCGGGGTGGGGCTCATCTTGCCATGCTCTAGAGCTAAAGGGAATCTCAACGTGAGTCCTTGCCTCGAGGTAAGGCCCTGAGTAGCCATGCAGGAAGGGAGGCATGCAGCTCTCTCCGTGAGCTCGTAGTCGCTGTTCTGCTTTATTTGAAAGAAGGTAGCATTTGAGAACTCCTAGGCCCCTCGGGTGAGCATCATTTTCGTTCCAAGATCACTGAGTACCTCCACACCGCTGTGGGCCTAACTGAGCAACATCGAGGCCCATAGGTCCCTCGGAGGCCCTCCGTGTCTGCCGAGGGATGGGCAACACACTGCACTCTTTCTTGGGACTTCTTGATTTACCCAGCACTCGCACAGGATCACGAGCCCCGTTCTAGCAAGGTCCAACATGCCGTGGAAGTCACACTCTTTCCCTAGTCTGAGCTGCACTGAGAGAAACCCTCGGCTTCGCCTTCCATCCTGGACCTCGTACCTGAAGTCACCCTGCCTCCCGGAGAAAGGCGGAGTGCTTGCCTATTGCAACTGAAGCACAGTTTTTCCTGTAGCACTGCAGGCTTCTGAAGAGGCACGGGCCCAGAGGCCTAGCTAGGGCGTGCCTTGGCTGAGGCCGTTCACTAGATGCAGAACACCCTGCCTCGAGAAGTTGATTCAGGGAAGGAACCAGTGTGTGCTCTGTGTCTCTTTTGACTGCTCAGAAACCACAGGGAGGTATGCTGCGTGTGCCCATGGAAATGGGGGCGCGATGGTACTAGCCTTGCTTTTCCATTTGCAAAGCTCCACGCGTGCTGCCTTGAAGCTCCCTGAAATGCTCTGCTGTTGACTGGCCTCTGGCCGCTGTAGGCATGGGTCTGGGAAGAAAATGAGCTTTCTCTGGCTACACAGGGTGCTTCCATGGCCGGAGTGGGGCTCATCTTGCCATGCTCTGGAGCTAAAGGGAATCTCAACGTGAGTCCTTGCCTCGAGGTAAGGCCCTGAGTAGCCATGCAGAACGGGAGGCATGCAGCTCTCTCCATGAGCTCTTAGTCGCTGTTCTGCTTTATTTGAAAGAAGGTAGCCTTGGAGAACTCCTAGGCCCCTCGGGTGAGCATCCTTTTCGTTCCAAGATCACTGAGTACCTCCACACCCCTGTGGGCCTACTGAGCAACATCGAGGCCCATAGGTCCCTCGGAGGCCCTCCGTGTCTGCCGAGGGATGGGCAACACACTGCACGTTACTTCAGGAGAGCTACATTTCTAGAGCACTCGAACAGCATCAGAACCACATTTCTAGGCAGTCCAACATGCCCTGGTAGTCTTCGACATTGCCCCCGTTAGAGCTGCCATGAGAAAACACTCTGCTTCGAATTCTTAGAGGACCTCCTACCTGAAGTCTCTCTACTCAAGGAGAAAGTCAGCATCCTACCATGCGGTGTCGCTCACGGGACACTCAACGTGAAGACTTGCCTCGAGGTAAGGCCCTGAATTGCTCTGCAGAAGCGGAGGCGTGCAGCAGTTTCCATGAGGCCGCAGGCGCTCCTCTGCAGCCTTTGAACGCCAGTACGCTTTTCGGGACACCTAGGTGCCTCGCCTGGAAACCCT
The DNA here is from genome assembly GCF_028564815.1 of Eubalaena glacialis. NCBI lineage: Eukaryota > Metazoa > Chordata > Mammalia > Artiodactyla > Balaenidae > Eubalaena > Eubalaena glacialis. The sequence goes on along the minus strand of NW_026871758.1, from coordinate 28,798 downwards.
ATGCCCTGCAAGAACACGGAGTACCCCCAGGCTCCCCGGGCCCTACTAAACAACATCCAGGCCGGTAGGCCTTCGGACTCACACTGTGTATGCCGAGTGAGGGGCAAAACAGTACACTCTTTCTTGGGACAGCTTGATTCCCCCAGCACTACCACAGGTTCACGAGCACGGTTCTAGCAGGTTCCAACATGCCGTGGAAGTCGCACTCATTCCCTACTCTGAGCTGCACTGAAAAAAACACTAGGCTTCGCCTTCCAACCAGGACCTCCTACCTGAAGTCACGCTGCCTCCAGGAGAAAGTCGGCTTGCGTTCCTATTGCCACTAAAGCACAGTTTTTCCTGTAGCACTGCAGGCTTCTGAAGAGGCACGGGCCCAGAGGCCTAGCTAGGGCGCGCCTTGGTTGAGGCCGTTCACTACATGCAGAACACCCTGCCTCGAGAAGCTGATTCGGGGAAGGACGAAGTGTGTGCTCTGTGTCTCTTTCGACTGCTCAGAAACCACAGGGAGGTATGCTGCGTGTGCCCATGGAAATGGGGGCGCGACGGTACTAGCCTTGCTTTTTCATTTGCAAAGCCCCGTTCACGCTCCCTTGAAGCGCCCTGAAATGCTCTGCTGTTGTCAGGCCTCTGGCCGCTGTAGGCATGGGTCTGGGAAGAAAATGAGCTTTCTCTGGCTACACAGGGTGCTTCCATGGCCGGGGTGGGGCTCATCTTGCCATGCTCTAGAGCTAAAGGGAATCTCAACGTGAGTCCTTGCCTCGAGGTAAGGCCCTGAGTAGCCATGCAGGAAGGGAGGCATGCAGCTCTCTCCGTGAGCTCGTAGTCGCTGTTCTGCTTTATTTGAAAGAAGGTAGCATTTGAGAACTCCTAGGCCCCTCGGGTGAGCATCATTTTCGTTCCAAGATCACTGAGTACCTCCACACCGCTGTGGGCCTAACTGAGCAACATCGAGGCCCATAGGTCCCTCGGAGGCCCTCCGTGTCTGCCGAGGGATGGGCAACACACTGCACTCTTTCTTGGGACTTCTTGATTTACCCAGCACTCGCACAGGATCACGAGCCCCGTTCTAGCAAGGTCCAACATGCCGTGGAAGTCACACTCTTTCCCTAGTCTGAGCTGCACTGAGAGAAACCCTCGGCTTCGCCTTCCATCCTGGACCTCGTACCTGAAGTCACCCTGCCTCCCGGAGAAAGGCGGAGTGCTTGCCTATTGCAACTGAAGCACAGTTTTTCCTGTAGCACTGCAGGCTTCTGAAGAGGCACGGGCCCAGAGGCCTAGCTAGGGCGTGCCTTGGCTGAGGCCGTTCACTAGATGCAGAACACCCTGCCTCGAGAAGTTGATTCAGGGAAGGAACCAGTGTGTGCTCTGTGTCTCTTTTGACTGCTCAGAAACCACAGGGAGGTATGCTGCGTGTGCCCATGGAAATGGGGGCGCGATGGTACTAGCCTTGCTTTTCCATTTGCAAAGCTCCACGCGTGCTGCCTTGAAGCTCCCTGAAATGCTCTGCTGTTGACTGGCCTCTGGCCGCTGTAGGCATGGGTCTGGGAAGAAAATGAGCTTTCTCTGGCTACACAGGGTGCTTCCATGGCCGGAGTGGGGCTCATCTTGCCATGCTCTGGAGCTAAAGGGAATCTCAACGTGAGTCCTTGCCTCGAGGTAAGGCCCTGAGTAGCCATGCAGAACGGGAGGCATGCAGCTCTCTCCATGAGCTCTTAGTCGCTGTTCTGCTTTATTTGAAAGAAGGTAGCCTTGGAGAACTCCTAGGCCCCTCGGGTGAGCATCCTTTTCGTTCCAAGATCACTGAGTACCTCCACACCCCTGTGGGCCTACTGAGCAACATCGAGGCCCATAGGTCCCTCGGAGGCCCTCCGTGTCTGCCGAGGGATGGGCAACACACTGCACGTTACTTCAGGAGAGCTACATTTCTAGAGCACTCGAACAGCATCAGAACCACATTTCTAGGCAGTCCAACATGCCCTGGTAGTCTTCGACATTGCCCCCGTTAGAGCTGCCATGAGAAAACACTCTGCTTCGAATTCTTAGAGGACCTCCTACCTGAAGTCTCTCTACTCAAGGAGAAAGTCAGCATCCTACCATGCGGTGTCGCTCACGGGACACTCAACGTGAAGACTTGCCTCGAGGTAAGGCCCTGAATTGCTCTGCAGAAGCGGAGGCGTGCAGCAGTTTCCATGAGGCCGCAGGCGCTCCTCTGCAGCCTTTGAACGCCAGTACGCTTTTCGGGACACCTAGGTGCCTCGCCTGGAAACCCTATGCCCTGCAAGAACACGGAGTACCCCCAGGCTCCCCGGGCCCTACTAAACAACATCCAGGCCGGTAGGCCTTCGGACTCACACTGTGTATGCCGAGTGAGGGGCAAAACAGTACACTCTTTCTTGGGACAGCTTGATTCCCCCAGCACTACCACAGGTTCACGAGCACGGTTCTAGCAGGTTCCAACATGCCGTGGAAGTCGCACTCATTCCCTACTCTGAGCTGCACTGAAAAAAACACTAGGCTTCGCCTTCCAACCAGGACCTCCTACCTGAAGTCACGCTGCCTCCAGGAGAAAGTCGGCTTGCGTTCCTATTGCCACTAAAGCACAGTTTTTCCTGTAGCACTGCAGGCTTCTGAAGAGGCACGGGCCCAGAGGCCTAGCTAGGGCGCGCCTTGGTTGAGGCCGTTCACTACATGCAGAACACCCTGCCTCGAGAAGCTGATTCGGGGAAGGACGAAGTGTGTGCTCTGTGTCTCTTTTGACTGCTCAGAAACCACAGGGAGGTATGCTGCGTGTGCCCATGGAAATGGGGGCGCGACGGTACTAGCCTTGCTTTTTCATTTGCAAAGCCCCGTTCACGCTCCCTTGAAGCGCCCTGAAATGCTCTGCTGTTGTCAGGCCTCTGGCCGCTGTAGGCATGGGTCTGGGAAGAAAATGAGCTTTCTCTGGCTACACAGGGTGCTTCCATGGCCGGGGTGGGGCTCATCTTGCCATGCTCTAGAGCTAAAGGGAATCTCAACGTGAGTCCTTGCCTCGAGGTAAGGCCCTGAGTAGCCATGCAGGAAGGGAGGCATGCAGCTCTCTCCGTGAGCTCGTAGTCGCTGTTCTGCTTTATTTGAAAGAAGGTAGCATTTGAGAACTCCTAGGCCCCTCGGGTGAGCATCATTTTCGTTCCAAGATCACTGAGTACCTCCACACCGCTGTGGGCCTAACTGAGCAACATCGAGGCCCATAGGTCCCTCGGAGGCCCTCCGTGTCTGCCGAGGGATGGGCAACACACTGCACTCTTTCTTGGGACTTCTTGATTTACCCAGCACTCGCACAGGATCACGAGCCCCGTTCTAGCAAGGTCCAACATGCCGTGGAAGTCACACTCTTTCCCTAGTCTGAGCTGCACTGAGAGAAACCCTCAGCTTCGCCTTCCATCCTGGACCTCGTACCTGAAGTCACCCTGCCTCCCGGAGAAAGGCGGAGTGCTTGCCTATTGCAACTGAAGCACAGTTTTTCCTGTAGCACTGCAGGCTTCTGAAGAGGCACGGGCCCAGAGGCCTAGCTAGGGCGTGCCTTGGCTGAGGCCGTTCACTAGATGCAGAACACCCTGCCTCGAGAAGTTGATTCAGGGAAGGAACCAGTGTGTGCTCTGTGTCTCTTTTGACTGCTCAGAAACCACAGGGAGGTATGCTGCGTGTGCCCATGGAAATGGGGGCGCGATGGTACTAGCCTTGCTTTTCCATTTGCAAAGCTCCACGCGTGCTGCCTTGAAGCTCCCTGAAATGCTCTGCTGTTGACTGGCCTCTGGCCGCTGTAGGCATGGGTCTGGGAAGAAAATGAGCTTTCTCTGGCTACACAGGGTGCTTCCATGGCCGGAGTGGGGCTCATCTTGCCATGCTCTGGAGCTAAAGGGAATCTCAACGTGAGTCCTTGCCTCGAGGTAAGGCCCTGAGTAGCCATGCAGAACGGGAGGCATGCAGCTCTCTCCATGAGCTCTTAGTCGCTGTTCTGCTTTATTTGAAAGAAGGTAGCCTTGGAGAACTCCTAGGCCCCTCGGGTGAGCATCCTTTTCGTTCCAAGATCACTGAGTACCTCCACACCCCTGTGGGCCTACTGAGCAACATCGAGGCCCATAGGTCCCTCGGAGGCCCTCCGTGTCTGCCGAGGGATGGGCAACACACTGCACGTTACTTCAGGAGAGCTACATTTCTAGAGCACTCGAACAGCATCAGAACCACATTTCTAGGCAGTCCAACATGCCCTGGTAGTCTTCGACATTGCCCCCGTTAGAGCTGCCATGAGAAAACACTCTGCTTCGAATTCTTAGAGGACCTCCTACCTGAAGTCTCTCTACTCAAGGAGAAAGTCAGCATCCTACCATGCGGTGTCGCTCACGGGACACTCAACGTGAAGACTTGCCTCGAGGTAAGGCCCTGAATTGCTCTGCAGAAGCGGAGGCGTGCAGCAGTTTCCATGAGGCCGCAGGCGCTCCTCTGCAGTCTTTGAACGCCAGTACGCTTTTCGGGACACCTAGGTGCCTCGCCTGGAAACCCTATGCCCTGCAAGAACACGGAGTACCCCCCAGGCTCCCCTGGCCCTACTAAACAACATCCAGGCCGGTAGGCCTTCGGACTCACACTGTGTATGCCGAGTGAGGGGCAAAACAGTACACTCTTTCTTGGGACAGCTTGATTCCCCCAGCACTACCACAGGTTCACGAGCACGGTTCTAGCAGGTTCCAACATGCCGTGGAAGTCGCACTCATTCCCTACTCTGAGCTGCACTGAAAAAAACACTAGGCTTCGCCTTCCAACCAGGACCTCCTACCTGAAGTCACGCTGCCTCCAGGAGAAAGTCGGCTTGCGTTCCTATTGCCACTAAAGCACAGTTTTGCCTGTAGCCCTGCAGGCTTCTGAAGAGGCACGGGCCCAGAGGCCTAGCTAGGGCGCGCCTTGGTTGAGGCCGTTCACTACATGCAGAACACCCTGCCTCGAGAAGCTGATTCGGGGAAGGACGAAGTGTGTGCTCTGTGTCTCTTTTGACTGCTCAGAAACCACAGGGAGGTATGCTGCGTGTGCCCATGGAAATGGGGGCGCGACGGTACTAGCCTTGCTTTTTCATTTGCAAAGCCCCGTTCACGCTCCCTTGAAGCGCCCTGAAATGCTCTGCTGTTGTCAGGCCTCTGGCCGCTGTAGGCATGGGTCTGGGAAGAAAATGAGCTTTCTCTGGCTACACAGGGTGCTTCCATGGCCGGGGTGGGGCTCATCTTGCCATGCTCTAGAGCTAAAGGGAATCTCAACGTGAGTCCTTGCCTCGAGGTAAGGCCCTGAGTAGCCATGCAGGAAGGGAGGCATGCAGCTCTCTCCGTGAGCTCGTAGTCGCTGTTCTGCTTTATTTGAAAGAAGGTAGCATTTGAGAACTCCTAGGCCCCTCGGGTGAGCATCATTTTCGTTCCAAGATCACTGAGTACCTCCACACCGCTGTGGGCCTAACTGAGCAACATCGAGGCCCATAGGTCCCTCGGAGGCCCTCCGTGTCTGCCGAGGGATGGGCAACACACTGCACTCTTTCTTGGGACTTCTTGATTTACCCAGCACTCGCACAGGATCACGAGCCCCGTTCTAGCAAGGTCCAACATGCCGTGGAAGTCACACTCTTTCCCTAGTCTGAGCTGCACTGAGAGAAACCCTCGGCTTCGCCTTCCATCCTGGACCTCGTACCTGAAGTCACCCTGCCTCCCGGAGAAAGGCGGAGTGCTTGCCTATTGCAACTGAAGCACAGTTTTTCCTGTAGCACTGCAGGCTTCTGAAGAGGCACGGGCCCAGAGGCCTAGCTAGGGCGTGCCTTGGCTGAGGCCGTTCACTAGATGCAGAACACCCTGCCTCGAGAAGTTGATTCAGGGAAGGAACCAGTGTGTGCTCTGTGTCTCTTTTGACTTGTCAGAAACCACAGGGAGGTATGCTGCGTGTGCCCATGGAAATGGGGGCGCGATGGTACTAGCCTTGCTTTTCCATTTGCAAAGCTCCACGCGTGCTGCCTTGAAGCTCCCTGAAATGCTCTGCTGTTGACTGGCCTCTGGCCGCTGTAGGCATGGGTCTGGGAAGAAAATGAGCTTTCTCTGGCTACACAGGGTGCTTCCATGGCCGGAGTGGGGCTCATCTTGCCATGCTCTGGAGCTAAAGGGAATCTCAACGTGAGTCCTTGCCTCGAGGTAAGGCCCTGAGTAGCCATGCAGAACGGGAGGCATGCAGCTCTCTCCATGAGCTCTTAGTCGCTGTTCTGCTTTATTTGAAAGAAGGTAGCCTTGGAGAACTCCTAGGCCCCTCGGGTGAGCATCCTTTTCGTTCCAAGATCACTGAGTACCTCCACACCCCTGTGGGCCTACTGAGCAACATCGAGGCCCATAGGTCCCTCGGAGGCCCTCCGTGTCTGCCGAGGGATGGGCAACACACTGCACGTTACTTCAGGAGAGCTACATTTCTAGAGCACTCGAACAGCATCAGAACCACATTTCTAGGCAGTCCAACATGCCCTGGTAGTCTTCGACATTGCCCCCGTTAGAGCTGCCATGAGAAAACACTCTGCTTCGAATTCTTAGAGGACCTCCTACCTGAAGTCTCTCTACTCAAGGAGAAAGTCAGCATCCTACCATGCGGTGTCGCTCACGGGACACTCAACGTGAAGACTTGCCTCGAGGTAAGGCCCTGAATTGCTCTGCAGAAGCGGAGGCGTGCAGCAGTTTCCATGAGGCCGCAGGCGCTCCTCTGCAGCCTTTGAACGCCAGTACGCTTTTCGGGACACCTAGGTGCCTCGCCTGGAAACCCTATGCCCTGCAAGAACACGGAGTACCCCCCAGGCTCCCCTGGCCCTACTAAACAACATCCAGGCCGGTAGGCCTTCGGACTCACACTGTGTATGCCGAGTGAGGGGCAAAACAGTACACTCTTTCTTGGGACAGCTTGATTCCCCCAGCACTACCACAGGTTCACGAGCACGGTTCTAGCAGGTTCCAACATGCCGTGGAAGTCGCACTCATTCCCTACTCTGAGCTGCACTGAAAAAAACACTAGGCTTCGCCTTCCAACCAGGACCTCCTACCTGAAGTCACGCTGCCTCCAGGAGAAAGTCGGCTTGCGTTCCTATTGCCACTAAAGCACAGTTTTGCCTGTAGCCCTGCAGGCTTCTGAAGAGGCACGGGCCCAGAGGCCTAGCTAGGGCGCGCCTTGGTTGAGGCCGTTCACTACATGCAGAACACCCTGCCTCGAGAAGCTGATTCGGGGAAGGACGAAGTGTGTGCTCTGTGTCTCTTTTGACTGCTCAGAAACCACAGGGAGGTATGCTGCGTGTGCCCATGGAAATGGGGGCGCGACGGTACTAGCCTTGCTTTTTCATTTGCAAAGCCCCGTTCACGCTCCCTTGAAGCGCCCTGAAATGCTCTGCTGTTGTCAGGCCTCTGGCCGCTGTAGGCATGGGTCTGGGAAGAAAATGAGCTTTCTCTGGCTACACAGGGTGCTTCCATGGCCGGGGTGGGGCTCATCTTGCCATGCTCTAGAGCTAAAGGGAATCTCAACGTGAGTCCTTGCCTCGAGGTAAGGCCCTGAGTAGCCATGCAGGAAGGGAGGCATGCAGCTCTCTCCGTGAGCTCGTAGTCGCTGTTCTGCTTTATTTGAAAGAAGGTAGCATTTGAGAACTCCTAGGCCCCTCGGGTGAGCATCATTTTCGTTCCAAGATCACTGAGTACCTCCACACCGCTGTGGGCCTAACTGAGCAACATCGAGGCCCATAGGTCCCTCGGAGGCCCTCCGTGTCTGCCGAGGGATGGGCAACACACTGCACTCTTTCTTGGGACTTCTTGATTTACCCAGCACTCGCACAGGATCACGAGCCCCGTTCTAGCAAGGTCCAACATGCCGTGGAAGTCACACTCTTTCCCTAGTCTGAGCTGCACTGAGAGAAACCCTCGGCTTCGCCTTCCATCCTGGACCTCGTACCTGAAGTCACCCTGCCTCCCGGAGAAAGGCGGAGTGCTTGCCTATTGCAACTGAAGCACAGTTTTTCCTGTAGCACTGCAGGCTTCTGAAGAGGCACGGGCCCAGAGGCCTAGCTAGGGCGTGCCTTGGCTGAGGCCGTTCACTAGATGCAGAACACCCTGCCTCGAGAAGTTGATTCAGGGAAGGAACCAGTGTGTGCTCTGTGTCTCTTTTGACTTGTCAGAAACCACAGGGAGGTATGCTGCGTGTGCCCATGGAAATGGGGGCGCGATGGTACTAGCCTTGCTTTTCCATTTGCAAAGCTCCACGCGTGCTGCCTTGAAGCTCCCTGAAATGCTCTGCTGTTGACTGGCCTCTGGCCGCTGTAGGCATGGGTCTGGGAAGAAAATGAGCTTTCTCTGGCTACACAGGGTGCTTCCATGGCCGGAGTGGGGCTCATCTTGCCATGCTCTGGAGCTAAAGGGAATCTCAACGTGAGTCCTTGCCTCGAGGTAAGGCCCTGAGTAGCCATGCAGAACGGGAGGCATGCAGCTCTCTCCATGAGCTCTTAGTCGCTGTTCTGCTTTATTTGAAAGAAGGTAGCCTTGGAGAACTCCTAGGCCCCTCGGGTGAGCATCCTTTTCGTTCCAAGATCACTGAGTACCTCCACACCCCTGTGGGCCTACTGAGCAACATCGAGGCCCATAGGTCCCTCGGAGGCCCTCCGTGTCTGCCGAGGGATGGGCAACACACTGCACGTTACTTCAGGAGAGCTACATTTCTAGAGCACTCGAACAGCATCAGAACCACATTTCTAGGCAGTCCAACATGCCCTGGAAGTCTTCGACATTGCCCTCGTTTGAGCTGCCATGAGAAAACACTCTGCTTCGAATTCTTAGAGGACCTCCTACCTGAAGTCTCTCTACTCAAGGAGAAAGTCAGCATCCTACCATGCGGTGTCGCTCACGGGACACTCAACGTGAAGACTTGCCTCGAGGTAAGGCCCTGAATTGCTCTGCAGAAGCGGAGGCGTGCAGCAGTTTCCATGAGGCCGCAGGCGCTCCTCTGCAGCCTTTGAACGCCAGTACGCTTTTCGGGACACCTAGGTGCCTCGCCTGGAAACCCTATGCCCTGCAAGAACACGGAGTACCCCCAGGCTCCCCTGGCCCTACTAAACAACATCCAGGCCGGTAGGCCTTCGGACTCACACTGTGTATGCCGAGTGAGGGGCAAAACAGTACACTCTTTCTTGGGACAGCTTGATTCCCCCAGCACTACCACAGGTTCACGAGCACGGTTCTAGCAGGTTCCAACATGCCGTGGAAGTCGCACTCATTCCCTACTCTGAGCTGCACTGAAAAAAACACTAGGCTTCGCCTTCCAACCAGGACCTCCTACCTGAAGTCACGCTGCCTCCAGGAGAAAGTCGGCTTGCGTTCCTATTGCCACTAAAGCACAGTTTTTCCTGTAGCACTGCAGGCTTCTGAAGAGGCACGGGCCCAGAGGCCTAGCTAGGGCGCGCCTTGGTTGAGGCCGTTCACTACATGCAGAACACCCTGCCTCGAGAAGCTGATTCGGGGAAGGACGAAGTGTGTGCTCTGTGTCTCTTTTGACTGCTCAGAAACCACAGGGAGGTATGCTGCGTGTGCCCATGGAAATGGGGGCGCGACGGTACTAGCCTTGCTTTTTCATTTGCAAAGCCCCGTTCACGCTCCCTTGAAGCGCCCTGAAATGCTCTGCTGTTGTCAGGCCTCTGGCCGCTGTAGGCATGGGTCTGGGAAGAAAATGAGCTTTCTCTGGCTACACAGGGTGCTTCCATGGCCGGGGTGGGGCTCATCTTGCCATGCTCTAGAGCTAAAGGGAATCTCAACGTGAGTCCTTGCCTCGAGGTAAGGCCCTGAGTAGCCATGCAGGAAGGGAGGCATGCAGCTCTCTCCGTGAGCTCGTAGTCGCTGTTCTGCTTTATTTGAAAGAAGGTAGCATTTGAGAACTCCTAGGCCCCTCGGGTGAGCATCATTTTCGTTCCAAGATCACTGAGTACCTCCACACCGCTGTGGGCCTAACTGAGCAACATCGAGGCCCATAGGTCCCTCGGAGGCCCTCCGTGTCTGCCGAGGGATGGGCAACACACTGCACTCTTTCTTGGGACTTCTTGATTTACCCAGCACTCGCACAGGATCACGAGCCCCGTTCTAGCAAGGTCCAACATGCCGTGGAAGTCACACTCTTTCCCTAGTCTGAGCTGCACTGAGAGAAACCCTCGGCTTCGCCTTCCATCCTGGACCTCGTACCTGAAGTCACCCTGCCTCCCGGAGAAAGGCGGAGTGCTTGCCTATTGCAACTGAAGCACAGTTTTTCCTGTAGCACTGCAGGCTTCTGAAGAGGCACGGGCCCAGAGGCCTAGCTAGGGCGTGCCTTGGCTGAGGCCGTTCACTAGATGCAGAACACCCTGCCTCGAGAAGTTGATTCAGGGAAGGAACCAGTGTGTGCTCTGTGTCTCTTTTGACTTGTCAGAAACCACAGGGAGGTATGCTGCGTGTGCCCATGGAAATGGGGGCGCGATGGTACTAGCCTTGCTTTTCCATTTGCAAAGCTCCACGCGTGCTGCCTTGAAGCTCCCTGAAATGCTCTGCTGTTGACTGGCCTCTGGCCGCTGTAGGCATGGGTCTGGGAAGAAAATGAGCTTTCTCTGGCTACACAGGGTGCTTCCATGGCCGGAGTGGGGCTCATCTTGCCATGCTCTGGAGCTAAAGGGAATCTCAACGTGAGTCCTTGCCTCGAGGTAAGGCCCTGAGTAGCCATGCAGAACGGGAGGCATGCAGCTCTCTCCATGAGCTCTTAGTCGCTGTTCTGCTTTATTTGAAAGAAGGTAGCCTTGGAGAACTCCTAGGCCCCTCGGGTGAGCATCCTTTTCGTTCCAAGATCACTGAGTACCTCCACACCCCTGTGGGCCTACTGAGCAACATCGAGGCCCATAGGTCCCTCGGAGGCCCTCCGTGTCTGCCGAGGGATGGGCAACACACTGCACGTTACTTCAGGAGAGCTACATTTCTAGAGCACTCGAACAGCATCAGAACCACATTTCTAGGCAGTCCAACATGCCCTGGTAGTCTTCGACATTGCCCCCGTTAGAGCTGCCATGAGAAAACACTCTGCTTCGAATTCTTAGAGGACCTCCTACCTGAAGTCTCTCTACTCAAGGAGAAAGTCAGCATCCTACCATGCGGTGTCGCTCACGGGACACTCAACGTGAAGACTTGCCTCGAGGTAAGGCCCTGAATTGCTCTGCAGAAGCGGAGGCGTGCAGCAGTTTCCATGAGGCCGCAGGCGCTCCTCTGCAGCCTTTGAACGCCAGTACGCTTTTCGGGACACCTAGGTGCCTCGCCTGGAAACCCTATGCCCTGCAAGAACACGGAGTACCCCCAGGCTCCCCGGGCCCTACTAAACAACATCCAGGCCGGTAGGCCTTCGGACTCACACTGTGTATGCCGAGTGAGGGGCAAAACAGTACACTCTTTCTTGGGACAGCTTGATTCCCCCAGCACTACCACAGGTTCACGAGCACGGTTCTAGCAGGTTCCAACATGCCGTGGAAGTCGCACTCATTCCCTACTCTGAGCTGCACTGAAAAAAACACTAGGCTTCGCCTTCCAACCAGGACCTCCTACCTGAAGTCACGCTGCCTCCAGGAGAAAGTCGGCTTGCGTTCCTATTGCCACTAAAGCACAGTTTTTCCTGTAGCACTGCAGGCTTCTGAAGAGGCACGGGCCCAGAGGCCTAGCTAGGGCGCGCCTTGGTTGAGGCCGTTCACTACATGCAGAACACCCTGCCTCGAGAAGCTGATTCGGGGAAGGACGAAGTGTGTGCTCTGTGTCTCTTTTGACTGCTCAGAAACCACAGGGAGGTATGCTGCGTGTGCCCATGGAAATGGGGGCGCGACGGTACTAGCCTTGCTTTTTCATTTGCAAAGCCCCGTTCACGCTCCCTTGAAGCGCCCTGAAATGCTCTGCTGTTGTCAGGCCTCTGGCCGCTGTAGGCATGGGTCTGGGAAGAAAATGAGCTTTCTCTGGCTACACAGGGTGCTTCCATGGCCGGGGTGGGGCTCATCTTGCCATGCTCTAGAGCTAAAGGGAATCTCAACGTGAGTCCTTGCCTCGAGGTAAGGCCCTGAGTAGCCATGCAGGAAGGGAGGCATGCAGCTCTCTCCGTGAGCTCGTAGTCGCTGTTCTGCTTTATTTGAAAGAAGGTAGCATTTGAGAACTCCTAGGCCCCTCGGGTGAGCATCATTTTCGTTCCAAGATCACTGAGTACCTCCACACCGCTGTGGGCCTAACTGAGCAACATCGAGGCCCATAGGTCCCTCGGAGGCCCTCCGTGTCTGCCGAGGGATGGGCAACACACTGCACTCTTTCTTGGGACTTCTTGATTTACCCAGCACTCGCACAGGATCACGAGCCCCGTTCTAGCAAGGTCCAACATGCCGTGGAAGTCACACTCTTTCCCTAGTCTGAGCTGCACTGAGAGAAACCCTCGGCTTCGCCTTCCATCCTGGACCTCGTACCTGAAGTCACCCTGCCTCCCGGAGAAAGGCGGAGTGCTTGCCTATTGCAACTGAAGCACAGTTTTTCCTGTAGCACTGCAGGCTTCTGAAGAGGCACGGGCCCAGAGGCCTAGCTAGGGCGTGCCTTGGCTGAGGCCGTTCACTAGATGCAGAACACCCTGCCTCGAGAAGTTGATTCAGGGAAGGAACCAGTGTGTGCTCTGTGTCTCTTTTGACTTGTCAGAAACCACAGGGAGGTATGCTGCGTGTGCCCATGGAAATGGGGGCGCGATGGTACTAGCCTTGCTTTTCCATTTGCAAAGCTCCACGCGTGCTGCCTTGAAGCTCCCTGAAATGCTCTGCTGTTGACTGGCCTCTGGCCGCTGTAGGCATGGGTCTGGGAAGAAAATGAGCTTTCTCTGGCTACACAGGGTGCTTCCATGGCCGGGGTGGGGCTCATCTTGCCATGCTCTGGAGCTAAAGGGAATCTCAACGTGAGTCCTTGCCTCGAGGTAAGGCCCTGAGTAGCCATGCAGAACGGGAGGCATGCAGCTCTCTCCATGAGCTCTTAGTCGCTGTTCTGCTTTATTTGAAAGAAGGTAGCCTTGGAGAACTCCTAGGCCCCTCGGGTGAGCATCCTTTTCGTTCCAAGATCACTGAGTACCTCCACACCCCTGTGGGCCTACTGAGCAACATCGAGGCCCATAGGTCCCTCGGAGGCCCTCCGTGTCTGCCGAGGGATGGGCAACACACTGCACGTTACTTCAGGAGAGCTACATTTCTAGAGCACTCGAACAGCATCAGAACCACATTTCTAGGCAGTCCAACATGCCCTGGTAGTCTTCGACATTGCCCCCGTTAGAGCTGCCATGAGAAAACACTCTGCTTCGAATTCTTAGAGGACCTCCTACCTGAAGTCTCTCTACTCAAGGAGAAAGTCAGCATCCTACCATGCGGTGTCGCTCACGGGACACTCAACGTGAAGACTTGCCTCGAGGTAAGGCCCTGAATTGCTCTGCAGAAGCGGAGGCGTGCAGCAGTTTCCATGAGGCCGCAGGCGCTCCTCTGCAGCCTTTGAACGCCAGTACGCTTTTCGGGACACCTAGGTGCCTCGCCTGGAAACCCTATGCCCTGCAAGAACACGGAGTACCCCCAGGCTCCCCGGGCCCTACTAAACAACATCCAGGCCGGTAGGCCTTCGGACTCACACTGTGTATGCCGAGTGAGGGGCAAAACAGTACACTCTTTCTTGGGACAGCTTGATTCCCCCAGCACTACCACAGGTTCACGAGCACGGTTCTAGCAGGTTCCAACATGCCGTGGAAGTCGCACTCATTCCCTACTCTGAGCTGCACTGAAAAAAACACTAGGCTTCGCCTTCCAACCAGGACCTCCTACCTGAAGTCACGCTGCCTCCAGGAGAAAGTCGGCTTGCGTTCCTATTGCCACTAAAGCACAGTTTTTCCTGTAGCACTGCAGGCTTCTGAAGAGGCACGGGCCCAGAGGCCTAGCTAGGGCGCGCCTTGGTTGAGGCCGTTCACTACATGCAGAACACCCTGCCTCGAGAAGCTGATTCGGGGAAGGACGAAGTGTGTGCTCTGTGTCTCTTTTGACTGCTCAGAAACCACAGGGAGGTATGCTGCGTGTGCCCATGGAAATGGGGGCGCGACGGTACTAGCCTTGCTTTTTCATTTGCAAAGCCCCGTTCACGCTCCCTTGAAGCGCCCTGAAATGCTCTGCTGTTGTCAGGCCTCTGGCCGCTGTAGGCATGGGTCTGGGAAGAAAATGAGCTTTCTCTGGCTACACAGGGTGCTTCCATGGCCGGGGTGGGGCTCATCTTGCCATGCTCTAGAGCTAAAGGGAATCTCAACGTGAGTCCTTGCCTCGAGGTAAGGCCCTGAGTAGCCATGCAGGAAGGGAGGCATGCAGCTCTCTCCGTGAGCTCGTAGTCGCTGTTCTGCTTTATTTGAAAGAAGGTAGCATTTGAGAACTCCTAGGCCCCTCGGGTGAGCATCATTTTCGTTCCAAGATCACTGAGTACCTCCACACCGCTGTGGGCCTAACTGAGCAACATCGAGGCCCATAGGTCCCTCGGAGGCCCTCCGTGTCTGCCGAGGGATGGGCAACACACTGCACTCTTTCTTGGGACTTCTTGATTTACCCAGCACTCGCACAGGATCACGAGCCCCGTTCTAGCAAGGTCCAACATGCCGTGGAAGTCACACTCTTTCCCTAGTCTGAGCTGCACTGAGAGAAACCCTCGGCTTCGCCTTCCATCCTGGACCTCGTACCTGAAGTCACCCTGCCTCCCGGAGAAAGGCGGAGTGCTTGCCTATTGCAACTGAAGCACAGTTTTTCCTGTAGCACTGCAGGCTTCTGAAGAGGCACGGGCCCAGAGGCCTAGCTAGGGCGTGCCTTGGCTGAGGCCGTTCACTAGATGCAGAACACCCTGCCTCGAGAAGTTGATTCAGGGAAGGAACCAGTGTGTGCTCTGTGTCTCTTTTGACTTGTCAGAAACCACAGGGAGGTATGCTGCGTGTGCCCATGGAAATGGGGGCGCGATGGTACTAGCCTTGCTTTTCCATTTGCAAAGCTCCACGCGTGCTGCCTTGAAGCTCCCTGAAATGCTCTGCTGTTGACTGGCCTCTGGCCGCTGTAGGCATGGGTCTGGGAAGAAAATGAGCTTTCTCTGGCTACACAGGGTGCTTCCATGGCCGGGGTGGGGCTCATCTTGCCATGCTCTGGAGCTAAAGGGAATCTCAACGTGAGTCCTTGCCTCGAGGTAAGGCCCTGAGTAGCCATGCAGAACGGGAGGCATGCAGCTCTCTCCATGAGCTCTTAGTCGCTGTTCTGCTTTATTTGAAAGAAGGTAGCCTTGGAGAACTCCTAGGCCCCTCGGGTGAGCATCCTTTTCGTTCCAAGATCACTGAGTACCTCCACACCCCTGTGGGCCTACTGAGCAACATCGAGGCCCATAGGTCCCTCGGAGGCCCTCCGTGTCTGCCGAGGGATGGGCAACACACTGCACGTTACTTCAGGAGAGCTACATTTCTAGAGCACTCGAACAGCATCAGAACCACATTTCTAGGCAGTCCAACATGCCCTGGTAGTCTTCGACATTGCCCCCGTTAGAGCTGCCATGAGAAAACACTCTGCTTCGAATTCTTAGAGGACCTCCTACCTGAAGTCTCTCTACTCAAGGAGAAAGTCAGCATCCTACCATGCGGTGTCGCTCACGGGACACTCAACGTGAAGACTTGCCTCGAGGTAAGGCCCTGAATTGCTCTGCAGAAGCGGAGGCGTGCAGCAGTTTCCATGAGGCCGCAGGCGCTCCTCTGCAGCCTTTGAACGCCAGTACGCTTTTCGGGACACCTAGGTGCCTCGCCTGGAAACCCTATGCCCTGCAAGAACACGGAGTACCCCCAGGCTCCCCGGGCCCTACTAAACAACATCCAGGCCGGTAGGCCTTCGGACTCACACTGTGTATGCCGAGTGAGGGGCAAAACAGTACACTCTTTCTTGGGACAGCTTGATTCCCCCAGCACTACCACAGGTTCACGAGCACGGTTCTAGCAGGTTCCAACATGCCGTGGAAGTCGCACTCATTCCCTACTCTGAGCTGCACTGAAAAAAACACTAGGCTTCGCCTTCCAACCAGGACCTCCTACCTGAAGTCACGCTGCCTCCAGGAGAAAGTCGGCTTGCGTTCCTATTGCCACTAAAGCACAGTTTTTCCTGTAGCACTGCAGGCTTCTGAAGAGGCACGGGCCCAGAGGCCTAGCTAGGGCGCGCCTTGGTTGAGGCCGTTCACTACATGCAGAACACCCTGCCTCGAGAAGCTGATTCGGGGAAGGACGAAGTGTGTGCTCTGTGTCTCTTTTGACTGCTCAGAAACCACAGGGAGGTATGCTGCGTGTGCCCATGGAAATGGGGGCGCGACGGTACTAGCCTTGCTTTTTCATTTGCAAAGCCCCGTTCACGCTCCCTTGAAGCGCCCTGAAATGCTCTGCTGTTGTCAGGCCTCTGGCCGCTGTAGGCATGGGTCTGGGAAGAAAATGAGCTTTCTCTGGCTACACAGGGTGCTTCCATGGCCGGGGTGGGGCTCATCTTGCCATGCTCTAGAGCTAAAGGGAATCTCAACGTGAGTCCTTGCCTCGAGGTAAGGCCCTGAGTAGCCATGCAGGAAGGGAGGCATGCAGCTCTCTCCGTGAGCTCGTAGTCGCTGTTCTGCTTTATTTGAAAGAAGGTAGCATTTGAGAACTCCTAGGCCCCTCGGGTGAGCATCATTTTCGTTCCAAGATCACTGAGTACCTCCACACCGCTGTGGGCCTAACTGAGCAACATCGAGGCCCATAGGTCCCTCGGAGGCCCTCCGTGTCTGCCGAGGGATGGGCAACACACTGCACTCTTTCTTGGGACTTCTTGATTTACCCAGCACTCGCACAGGATCACGAGCCCCGTTCTAGCAAGGTCCAACATGCCGTGGAAGTCACACTCTTTCCCTAGTCTGAGCTGCACTGAGAGAAACCCTCGGCTTCGCCTTCCATCCTGGACCTCGTACCTGAAGTCACCCTGCCTCCCGGAGAAAGGCGGAGTGCTTGCCTATTGCAACTGAAGCACAGTTTTTCCTGTAGCACTGCAGGCTTCTGAAGAGGCACGGGCCCAGAGGCCTAGCTAGGGCGTGCCTTGGCTGAGGCCGTTCACTAGATGCAGAACACCCTGCCTCGAGAAGTTGATTCAGGGAAGGAACCAGTGTGTGCTCTGTGTCTCTTTTGACTTGTCAGAAACCACAGGGAGGTATGCTGCGTGTGCCCATGGAAATGGGGGCGCGATGGTACTAGCCTTGCTTTTCCATTTGCAAAGCTCCACGCGTGCTGCCTTGAAGCTCCCTGAAATGCTCTGCTGTTGACTGGCCTCTGGCCGCTGTAGGCATGGGTCTGGGAAGAAAATGAGCTTTCTCTGGCTACACAGGGTGCTTCCATGGCCGGAGTGGGGCTCATCTTGCCATGCTCTGGAGCTAAAGGGAATCTCAACGTGAGTCCTTGCCTCGAGGTAAGGCCCTGAGTAGCCATGCAGAACGGGAGGCATGCAGCTCTCTCCATGAGCTCTTAGTCGCTGTTCTGCTTTATTTGAAAGAAGGTAGCCTTGGAGAACTCCTAGGCCCCTCGGGTGAGCATCCTTTTCGTTCCAAGATCACTGAGTACCTCCACACCCCTGTGGGCCTACTGAGCAACATCGAGGCCCATAGGTCCCTCGGAGGCCCTCCGTGTCTGCCGAGGGATGGGCAACACACTGCACGTTACTTCAGGAGAGCTACATTTCTAGAGCACTCGAACAGCATCAGAACCACATTTCTAGGCAGTCCAACATGCCCTGGTAGTCTTCGACATTGCCCCCGTTAGAGCTGCCATGAGAAAACACTCTGCTTCGAATTCTTAGAGGACCTCCTACCTGAAGTCTCTCTACTCAAGGAGAAAGTCAGCATCCTACCATGCGGTGTCGCTCACGGGACACTCAACGTGAAGACTTGCCTCGAGGTAAGGCCCTGAATTGCTCTGCAGAAGCGGAGGCGTGCAGCAGTTTCCATGAGGCCGCAGGCGCTCCTCTGCAGCCTTTGAACGCCAGTACGCTTTTCGGGACACCTAGGTGCCTCGCCTGGAAACCCTATGCCCTGCAAGAACACGGAGTACCCCCAGGCTCCCCTGGCCCTACTAAACAACATCCAGGCCGGTAGGCCTTCGGACTCACACTGTGTATGCCGAGTGAGGGGCAAAACAGTACACTCTTTCTTGGGACAGCTTGATTCCCCCAGCACTACCACAGGTTCACGAGCACGGTTCTAGCAGGTTCCAACATGCCGTGGAAGTCGCACTCATTCCCTACTCTGAGCTGCACTGAAAAAAACACTAGGCTTCGCCTTCCAACCAGGACCTCCTACCTGAAGTCACGCTGCCTCCAGGAGAAAGTCGGCTTGCGTTCCTATTGCCACTAAAGCACAGTTTTTCCTGTAGCACTGCAGGCTTCTGAAGAGGCACGGGCCCAGAGGCCTAGCTAGGGCGCGCCTTGGTTGAGGCCGTTCACTACATGCAGAACACCCTGCCTCGAGAAGCTGATTCGGGGAAGGACGAAGTGTGTGCTCTGTGTCTCTTTTGACTGCTCAGAAACCACAGGGAGGTATGCTGCGTGTGCCCATGGAAATGGGGGCGCGACGGTACTAGCCTTGCTTTTTCATTTGCAAAGCCCCGTTCACGCTCCCTTGAAGCGCCCTGAAATGCTCTGCTGTTGTCAGGCCTCTGGCCGCTGTAGGCATGGGTCTGGGAAGAAAATGAGCTTTCTCTGGCTACACAGGGTGCTTCCATGGCCGGGGTGGGGCTCATCTTGCCATGCTCTAGAGCTAAAGGGAATCTCAACGTGAGTCCTTGCCTCGAGGTAAGGCCCTGAGTAGCCATGCAGGAAGGGAGGCATGCAGCTCTCTCCGTGAGCTCGTAGTCGCTGTTCTGCTTTATTTGAAAGAAGGTAGCATTTGAGAACTCCTAGGCCCCTCGGGTGAGCATCATTTTCGTTCCAAGATCACTGAGTACCTCCACACCGCTGTGGGCCTAACTGAGCAACATCGAGGCCCATAGGTCCCTCGGAGGCCCTCCGTGTCTGCCGAGGGATGGGCAACACACTGCACTCTTTCTTGGGACTTCTTGATTTACCCAGCACTCGCACAGGATCACGAGCCCCGTTCTAGCAAGGTCCAACATGCCGTGGAAGTCACACTCTTTCCCTAGTCTGAGCTGCACTGAGAGAAACCCTCGGCTTCGCCTTCCATCCTGGACCTCGTACCTGAAGTCACCCTGCCTCCCGGAGAAAGGCGGAGTGCTTGCCTATTGCAACTGAAGCACAGTTTTTCCTGTAGCACTGCAGGCTTCTGAAGAGGCACGGGCCCAGAGGCCTAGCTAGGGCGTGCCTTGGCTGAGGCCGTTCACTAGATGCAGAACACCCTGCCTCGAGAAGTTGATTCAGGGAAGGAACCAGTGTGTGCTCTGTGTCTCTTTTGACTGCTCAGAAACCACAGGGAGGTATGCTGCGTGTGCCCATGGAAATGGGGGCGCGATGGTACTAGCCTTGCTTTTCCATTTGCAAAGCTCCACGCGTGCTGCCTTGAAGCTCCCTGAAATGCTCTGCTGTTGACTGGCCTCTGGCCGCTGTAGGCATGGGTCTGGGAAGAAAATGAGCTTTCTCTGGCTACACAGGGTGCTTCCATGGCCAGAGTGGGGCTCATCTTGCCATGCTCTGGAGCTAAAGGGAATCTCAACGTGAGTCCTTGCCTCGAGGTAAGGCCCTGAGTAGCCATGCAGAACGGGAGGCATGCAGCTCTCTCCATGAGCTCTTAGTCGCTGTTCTGCTTTATTTGAAAGAAGGTAGCCTTGGAGAACTCCTAGGCCCCTCGGGTGAGCATCCTTTTCGTTCCAAGATCACTGAGTACCTCCACACCCCTGTGGGCCTACTGAGCAACATCGAGGCCCATAGGTCCCTCGGAGGCCCTCCGTGTCTGCCGAGGGATGGGCAACACACTGCACGTTACTTCAGGAGAGCTACATTTCTAGAGCACTCGAACAGCATCAGAACCACATTTCTAGGCAGTCCAACATGCCCTGGTAGTCTTCGACATTGCCCCCGTTAGAGCTGCCATGAGAAAACACTCTGCTTCGAATTCTTAGAGGACCTCCTACCTGAAGTCTCTCTACTCAAGGAGAAAGTCAGCATCCTACCATGCGGTGTCGCTCACGGGACACTCAACGTGAAGACTTGCCTCGAGGTAAGGCCCTGAATTGCTCTGCAGAAGCGGAGGCGTGCAGCAGTTTCCATGAGGCCGCAGGCGCTCCTCTGCAGCCTTTGAACGCCAGTACGCTTTTCGGGACACCTAGGTGCCTCGCCTGGAAACCCTATGCCCTGCAAGAACACGGAGTACCCCCAGGCTCCCCGGGCCCTACTAAACAACATCCAGGCCGGTAGGCCTTCGGACTCACACTGTGTATGCCGAGTGAGGGGCAAAACAGTACACTCTTTCTTGGGACAGCTTGATTCCCCCAGCACTACCACAGGTTCACGAGCACGGTTCTAGCAGGTTCCAACATGCCGTGGAAGTCGCACTCATTCCCTACTCTGAGCTGCACTGAAAAAAACACTAGGCTTCGCCTTCCAACCAGGACCTCCTACCTGAAGTCACGCTGCCTCCAGGAGAAAGTCGGCTTGCGTTCCTATTGCCACTAAAGCACAGTTTTTCCTGTAGCACTGCAGGCTTCTGAAGAGGCACGGGCCCAGAGGCCTAGCTAGGGCGCGCCTTGGTTGAGGCCGTTCACTACATGCAGAACACCCTGCCTCGAGAAGCTGATTCGGGGAAGGACGAAGTGTGTGCTCTGTGTCTCTTTTGACTGCTCAGAAACCACAGGGAGGTATGCTGCGTGTGCCCATGGAAATGGGGGCGCGACGGTACTAGCCTTGCTTTTTCATTTGCAAAGCCCCGTTCACGCTCCCTTGAAGCGCCCTGAAATGCTCTGCTGTTGTCAGGCCTCTGGCCGCTGTAGGCATGGGTCTGGGAAGAAAATGAGCTTTCTCTGGCTACACAGGGTGCTTCCATGGCCGGGGTGGGGCTCATCTTGCCATGCTCTAGAGCTAAAGGGAATCTCAACGTGAGTCCTTGCCTCGAGGTAAGGCCCTGAGTAGCCATGCAGGAAGGGAGGCATGCAGCTCTCTCCGTGAGCTCGTAGTCGCTGTTCTGCTTTATTTGAAAGAAGGTAGCATTTGAGAACTCCTAGGCCCCTCGGGTGAGCATCATTTTCGTTCCAAGATCACTGAGTACCTCCACACCGCTGTGGGCCTAACTGAGCAACATCGAGGCCCATAGGTCCCTCGGAGGCCCTCCGTGTCTGCCGAGGGATGGGCAACACACTGCACTCTTTCTTGGGACTTCTTGATTTACCCAGCACTCGCACAGGATCACGAGCCCCGTTCTAGCAAGGTCCAACATGCCGTGGAAGTCACACTCTTTCCCTAGTCTGAGCTGCACTGAGAGAAACCCTCGGCTTCGCCTTCCATCCTGGACCTCGTACCTGAAGTCACCCTGCCTCCCGGAGAAAGGCGGAGTGCTTGCCTATTGCAACTGAAGCACAGTTTTTCCTGTAGCACTGCAGGCTTCTGAAGAGGCACGGGCCCAGAGGCCTAGCTAGGGCGTGCCTTGGCTGAGGCCGTTCACTAGATGCAGAACACCCTGCCTCGAGAAGTTGATTCAGGGAAGGAACCAGTGTGTGCTCTGTGTCTCTTTTGACTTGTCAGAAACCACAGGGAGGTATGCTGCGTGTGCCCATGGAAATGGGGGCGCGATGGTACTAGCCTTGCTTTTCCATTTGCAAAGCTCCACGCGTGCTGCCTTGAAGCTCCCTGAAATGCTCTGCTGTTGACTGGCCTCTGGCCGCTGTAGGCATGGGTCTGGGAAGAAAATGAGCTTTCTCTGGCTACACAGGGTGCTTCCATGGCCGGGGTGGGGCTCATCTTGCCATGCTCTGGAGCTAAAGGGAATCTCAACGTGAGTCCTTGCCTCGAGGTAAGGCCCTGAGTAGCCATGCAGAACGGGAGGCATGCAGCTCTCTCCATGAGCTCTTAGTCGCTGTTCTGCTTTATTTGAAAGAAGGTAGCCTTGGAGAACTCCTAGGCCCCTCGGGTGAGCATCCTTTTCGTTCCAAGATCACTGAGTACCTCCACACCCCTGTGGGCCTACTGAGCAACATCGAGGCCCATAGGTCCCTCGGAGGCCCTCCGTGTCTGCCGAGGGATGGGCAACACACTGCACGTTACTTCAGGAGAGCTACATTTCTAGAGCACTCGAACAGCATCAGAACCACATTTCTAGGCAGTCCAACATGCCCTGGTAGTCTTCGACATTGCCCCCGTTAGAGCTGCCATGAGAAAACACTCTGCTTCGAATTCTTAGAGGACCTCCTACCTGAAGTCTCTCTACTCAAGGAGAAAGTCAGCATCCTACCATGCGGTGTCGCTCACGGGACACTCAACGTGAAGACTTGCCTCGAGGTAAGGCCCTGAATTGCTCTGCAGAAGCGGAGGCGTGCAGCAGTTTCCATGAGGCCGCAGGCGCTCCTCTGCAGCCTTTGAACGCCAGTACGCTTTTCGGGACACCTAGGTGCCTCGCCTGGAAACCCTATGCCCTGCAAGAACACGGAGTACCCCCAGGCTCCCCGGGCCCTACTAAACAACATCCAGGCCGGTAGGCCTTCGGACTCACACTGTGTATGCCGAGTGAGGGGCAAAACAGTACACTCTTTCTTGGGACAGCTTGATTCCCCCAGCACTACCACAGGTTCACGAGCACGGTTCTAGCAGGTTCCAACATGCCGTGGAAGTCGCACTCATTCCCTACTCTGAGCTGCACTGAAAAAAACACTAGGCTTCGCCTTCCAACCAGGACCTCCTACCTGAAGTCACGCTGCCTCCAGGAGAAAGTCGGCTTGCGTTCCTATTGCCACTAAAGCACAGTTTTTCCTGTAGCACTGCAGGCTTCTGAAGAGGCACGGGCCCAGAGGCCTAGCTAGGGCGCGCCTTGGTTGAGGCCGTTCACTACATGCAGAACACCCTGCCTCGAGAAGCTGATTCGGGGAAGGACGAAGTGTGTGCTCTGTGTCTCTTTTGACTGCTCAGAAACCACAGGGAGGTATGCTGCGTGTGCCCATGGAAATGGGGGCGCGACGGTACTAGCCTTGCTTTTTCATTTGCAAAGCCCCGTTCACGCTCCCTTGAAGCGCCCTGAAATGCTCTGCTGTTGTCAGGCCTCTGGCCGCTGTAGGCATGGGTCTGGGAAGAAAATGAGCTTTCTCTGGCTACACAGGGTGCTTCCATGGCCGGGGTGGGGCTCATCTTGCCATGCTCTAGAGCTAAAGGGAATCTCAACGTGAGTCCTTGCCTCGAGGTAAGGCCCTGAGTAGCCATGCAGGAAGGGAGGCATGCAGCTCTCTCCGTGAGCTCGTAGTCGCTGTTCTGCTTTATTTGAAAGAAGGTAGCATTTGAGAACTCCTAGGCCCCTCGGGTGAGCATCATTTTCGTTCCAAGATCACTGAGTACCTCCACACCGCTGTGGGCCTAACTGAGCAACATCGAGGCCCATAGGTCCCTCGGAGGCCCTCCGTGTCTGCCGAGGGATGGGCAACACACTGCACTCTTTCTTGGGACTTCTTGATTTACCCAGCACTCGCACAGGATCACGAGCCCCGTTCTAGCAAGGTCCAACATGCCGTGGAAGTCACACTCTTTCCCTAGTCTGAGCTGCACTGAGAGAAACCCTCGGCTTCGCCTTCCATCCTGGACCTCGTACCTGAAGTCACCCTGCCTCCCGGAGAAAGGCGGAGTGCTTGCCTATTGCAACTGAAGCACAGTTTTTCCTGTAGCACTGCAGGCTTCTGAAGAGGCACGGGCCCAGAGGCCTAGCTAGGGCGTGCCTTGGCTGAGGCCGTTCACTAGATGCAGAACACCCTGCCTCGAGAAGTTGATTCAGGGAAGGAACCAGTGTGTGCTCTGTGTCTCTTTTGACTGCTCAGAAACCACAGGGAGGTATGCTGCGTGTGCCCATGGAAATGGGGGCGCGATGGTACTAGCCTTGCTTTTCCATTTGCAAAGCTCCACGCGTGCTGCCTTGAAGCTCCCTGAAATGCTCTGCTGTTGACTGGCCTCTGGCCGCTGTAGGCATGGGTCTGGGAAGAAAATGAGCTTTCTCTGGCTACACAGGGTGCTTCCATGGCCAGAGTGGGGCTCATCTTGCCATGCTCTGGAGCTAAAGGGAATCTCAACGTGAGTCCTTGCCTCGAGGTAAGGCCCTGAGTAGCCATGCAGAACGGGAGGCATGCAGCTCTCTCCATGAGCTCTTAGTCGCTGTTCTGCTTTATTTGAAAGAAGGTAGCCTTGGAGAACTCCTAGGCCCCTCGGGTGAGCATCCTTTTCGTTCCAAGATCACTGAGTACCTCCACACCCCTGTGGGCCTACTGAGCAACATCGAGGCCCATAGGTCCCTCGGAGGCCCTCCGTGTCTGCCGAGGGATGGGCAACACACTGCACGTTACTTCAGGAGAGCTACATTTCTAGAGCACTCGAACAGCATCAGAACCACATTTCTAGGCAGTCCAACATGCCCTGGTAGTCTTCGACATTGCCCCCGTTAGAGCTGCCATGAGAAAACACTCTGCTTCGAATTCTTAGAGGACCTCCTACCTGAAGTCTCTCTACTCAAGGAGAAAGTCAGCATCCTACCATGCGGTGTCGCTCACGGGACACTCAACGTGAAGACTTGCCTCGAGGTAAGGCCCTGAATTGCTCTGCAGAAGCGGAGGCGTGCAGCAGTTTCCATGAGGCCGCAGGCGCTCCTCTGCAGCCTTTGAACGCCAGTACGCTTTTCGGGACACCTAGGTGCCTCGCCTGGAAACCCTATGCCCTGCAAGAACACGGAGTACCCCCAGGCTCCCCTGGCCCTACTAAACAACATCCAGGCCGGTAGGCCTTCGGACTCACACTGTGTATGCCGAGTGAGGGGCAAAACAGTACACTCTTTCTTGGGACAGCTTGATTCCCCCAGCACTACCACAGGTTCACGAGCACGGTTCTAGCAGGTTCCAACATGCCGTGGAAGTCGCACTCATTCCCTACTCTGAGCTGCACTGAAAAAAACACTAGGCTTCGCCTTCCAACCAGGACCTCCTACCTGAAGTCACGCTGCCTCCAGGAGAAAGTCGGCTTGCGTTCCTATTGCCACTAAAGCACAGTTTTTCCTGTAGCACTGCAGGCTTCTGAAGAGGCACGGGCCCAGAGGCCTAGCTAGGGCGCGCCTTGGTTGAGGCCGTTCACTACATGCAGAACACCCTGCCTCGAGAAGCTGATTCGGGGAAGGACGAAGTGTGTGCTCTGTGTCTCTTTTGACTGCTCAGAAACCACAGGGAGGTATGCTGCGTGTGCCCATGGAAATGGGGGCGCGACGGTACTAGCCTTGCTTTTTCATTTGCAAAGCCCCGTTCACGCTCCCTTGAAGCGCCCTGAAATGCTCTGCTGTTGTCAGGCCTCTGGCCGCTGTAGGCATGGGTCTGGGAAGAAAATGAGCTTTCTCTGGCTACACAGGGTGCTTCCATGGCCGGGGTGGGGCTCATCTTGCCATGCTCTAGAGCTAAAGGGAATCTCAACGTGAGTCCTTGCCTCGAGGTAAGGCCCTGAGTAGCCATGCAGGAAGGGAGGCATGCAGCTCTCTCCGTGAGCTCGTAGTCGCTGTTCTGCTTTATTTGAAAGAAGGTAGCATTTGAGAACTCCTAGGCCCCTCGGGTGAGCATCATTTTCGTTCCAAGATCACTGAGTACCTCCACACCGCTGTGGGCCTAACTGAGCAACATCGAGGCCCATAGGTCCCTCGGAGGCCCTCCGTGTCTGCCGAGGGATGGGCAACACACTGCACTCTTTCTTGGGACTTCTTGATTTACCCAGCACTCGCACAGGATCACGAGCCCCGTTCTAGCAAGGTCCAACATGCCGTGGAAGTCACACTCTTTCCCTAGTCTGAGCTGCACTGAGAGAAACCCTCGGCTTCGCCTTCCATCCTGGACCTCGTACCTGAAGTCACCCTGCCTCCCGGAGAAAGGCGGAGTGCTTGCCTATTGCAACTGAAGCACAGTTTTTCCTGTAGCACTGCAGGCTTCTGAAGAGGCACGGGCCCAGAGGCCTAGCTAGGGCGTGCCTTGGCTGAGGCCGTTCACTAGATGCAGAACACCCTGCCTCGAGAAGTTGATTCAGGGAAGGAACCAGTGTGTGCTCTGTGTCTCTTTTGACTGCTCAGAAACCACAGGGAGGTATGCTGCGTGTGCCCATGGAAATGGGGGCGCGATGGTACTAGCCTTGCTTTTCCATTTGCAAAGCTCCACGCGTGCTGCCTTGAAGCTCCCTGAAATGCTCTGCTGTTGACTGGCCTCTGGCCGCTGTAGGCATGGGTCTGGGAAGAAAATGAGCTTTCTCTGGCTACACAGGGTGCTTCCATGGCCAGAGTGGGGCTCATCTTGCCATGCTCTGGAGCTAAAGGGAATCTCAACGTGAGTCCTTGCCTCGAGGTAAGGCCCTGAGTAGCCATGCAGAACGGGAGGCATGCAGCTCTCTCCATGAGCTCTTAGTCGCTGTTCTGCTTTATTTGAAAGAAGGTAGCCTTGGAGAACTCCTAGGCCCCTCGGGTGAGCATCCTTTTCGTTCCAAGATCACTGAGTACCTCCACACCCCTGTGGGCCTACTGAGCAACATCGAGGCCCATAGGTCCCTCGGAGGCCCTCCGTGTCTGCCGAGGGATGGGCAACACACTGCACGTTACTTCAGGAGAGCTACATTTCTAGAGCACTCGAACAGCATCAGAACCACATTTCTAGGCAGTCCAACATGCCCTGGTAGTCTTCGACATTGCCCCCGTTAGAGCTGCCATGAGAAAACACTCTGCTTCGAATTCTTAGAGGACCTCCTACCTGAAGTCTCTCTACTCAAGGAGAAAGTCAGCATCCTACCATGCGGTGTCGCTCACGGGACACTCAACGTGAAGACTTGCCTCGAGGTAAGGCCCTGAATTGCTCTGCAGAAGCGGAGGCGTGCAGCAGTTTCCATGAGGCCGCAGGCGCTCCTCTGCAGCCTTTGAACGCCAGTACGCTTTTCGGGACACCTAGGTGCCTCGCCTGGAAACCCTATGCCCTGCAAGAACACGGAGTACCCCCAGGCTCCCCGGGCCCTACTAAACAACATCCAGGCCGGTAGGCCTTCGGACTCACACTGTGTATGCCGAGTGAGGGGCAAAACAGTACACTCTTTCTTGGGACAGCTTGATTCCCCCAGCACTACCACAGGTTCACGAGCACGGTTCTAGCAGGTTCCAACATGCCGTGGAAGTCGCACTCATTCCCTACTCTGAGCTGCACTGAAAAAAACACTAGGCTTCGCCTTCCAACCAGGACCTCCTACCTGAAGTCACGCTGCCTCCAGGAGAAAGTCGGCTTGCGTTCCTATTGCCACTAAAGCACAGTTTTTCCTGTAGCACTGCAGGCTTCTGAAGAGGCACGGGCCCAGAGGCCTAGCTAGGGCGCGCCTTGGTTGAGGCCGTTCACTACATGCAGAACACCCTGCCTCGAGAAGCTGATTCGGGGAAGGACGAAGTGTGTGCTCTGTGTCTCTTTTGACTGCTCAGAAACCACAGGGAGGTATGCTGCGTGTGCCCATGGAAATGGGGGCGCGACGGTACTAGCCTTGCTTTTTCATTTGCAAAGCCCCGTTCACGCTCCCTTGAAGCGCCCTGAAATGCTCTGCTGTTGTCAGGCCTCTGGCCGCTGTAGGCATGGGTCTGGGAAGAAAATGAGCTTTCTCTGGCTACACAGGGTGCTTCCATGGCCGGGGTGGGGCTCATCTTGCCATGCTCTAGAGCTAAAGGGAATCTCAACGTGAGTCCTTGCCTCGAGGTAAGGCCCTGAGTAGCCATGCAGGAAGGGAGGCATGCAGCTCTCTCCGTGAGCTCGTAGTCGCTGTTCTGCTTTATTTGAAAGAAGGTAGCATTTGAGAACTCCTAGGCCCCTCGGGTGAGCATCATTTTCGTTCCAAGATCACTGAGTACCTCCACACCGCTGTGGGCCTAACTGAGCAACATCGAGGCCCATAGGTCCCTCGGAGGCCCTCCGTGTCTGCCGAGGGATGGGCAACACACTGCACTCTTTCTTGGGACTTCTTGATTTACCCAGCACTCGCACAGGATCACGAGCCCCGTTCTAGCAAGGTCCAACATGCCGTGGAAGTCACACTCTTTCCCTAGTCTGAGCTGCACTGAGAGAAACCCTCGGCTTCGCCTTCCATCCTGGACCTCGTACCTGAAGTCACCCTGCCTCCCGGAGAAAGGCGGAGTGCTTGCCTATTGCAACTGAAGCACAGTTTTTCCTGTAGCACTGCAGGCTTCTGAAGAGGCACGGGCCCAGAGGCCTAGCTAGGGCGTGCCTTGGCTGAGGCCGTTCACTAGATGCAGAACACCCTGCCTCGAGAAGTTGATTCAGGGAAGGAACCAGTGTGTGCTCTGTGTCTCTTTTGACTGCTCAGAAACCACAGGGAGGTATGCTGCGTGTGCCCATGGAAATGGGGGCGCGATGGTACTAGCCTTGCTTTTCCATTTGCAAAGCTCCACGCGTGCTGCCTTGAAGCTCCCTGAAATGCTCTGCTGTTGACTGGCCTCTGGCCGCTGTAGGCATGGGTCTGGGAAGAAAATGA
>NW_026871757.1:0-46379 GCF_028564815.1 Eubalaena glacialis | reverse complement strand
TCATTGTCCTCATTTGAGCTGCACTTAGCAACACAATCTGATTCGCCTTTCTTCTAGGAACTCACACTCAAGGACCCCATACCTACAGGAGAAAGGAGGCTTGCGTTCCTACTGCCACCAAAGCACAGTTGTTCCTGTTACACTGCAGTATTTTGAATAGGCTAAGGACCGATAGCCTACTTAGAGTGTTCCAAGGATGAGTGAGTTCGCTACATGCAGAACACTTTGGGAAGAAAAGTTGATTCAGGCAAGGGAACAGGGTGTAGCTAGAGTCTCTTTTGACTTGTTGGAAATCAGATGGGTTTAGACTTCGTGTTCACCGCAAAAGATGACCTGATGGCACAAGCCTTGTTTCCCATATTAAAAGCTCTATTCAGGTTGCCCTGAAGCTACCTAAATACGTCTATTTCTGACTGGCCTCTAGTCACTGTAGTTACACTCAGGACGAAAAGATTTCTCTAACGAAGCACGATGCTTCCATAGCATGGGTGGTAGCTCATCCCGTCAGGCTCTAGAGCTAAAGGGAAACTTGACGTCAGTACTTGCCTCACGCTAAGGCCTGAAGAGCCCTGCTGAAGCGAAAGCGTGTTGCAGTTTACATTAGCTCGTATTCGCAGTTCTGCTTTACTTTAACGTTTCTACGGTTTTCCAGACTCTTTGGACCCTCGTGTGGGCACCCCATTGCCTACCAATACAGTGAGTACCAGCAGGCCGTACTGCCCTTCTAAGAAACATCCAGGCCGTAAGCCTTTCCAAGTCCCTCTATGTGTTCAGAGAGTAGGGCAATACACTGCACCCTTCCTTGGGAAAGCTAGATGTCCTCAGCACACCAACAGCTCCAGGGATTCTGTTCTCTCACGTCCTACATGCCATGGAGTCTGCCTCATTGTCCGATTTTGAGCTGCTCTTAGAAACACAATCTGCTTCGCCTTTCTTCCAGGAACTCACACCCAAGGACCCCATACCTACAGTAGAAAGGAGGCTTGCATCCTACTGCAACGAAACCACAGTTTTCCTGTTACACTGCAGGATTATAGAATAGGCTTTAGCCTATTCTAGCCCGATAGCCTACATAGAGCATTTCAAATTTGAGGGAGTTCGCTACATGGAGAACACTTTGTGAAGAAAAGTTGATTCAGGCAAGGGACCAGGGTAGAGCTAGAGTCTCTTTTGACTTGTTAGAAATCAGAAGACTTCAGGCTGATTGTTCACCTGCAAAGAAGACCTGATGGCACAAGCCTTGCTTTCCCATATTAAAAGCTCTTAGTCATGCTGCCCTGAAGCTACCTAAATAACTCTCTTTTTGACTGGCCTCTAGTCACTGTAGTTAGCCCTCTGGAACAAAAAGCAGTTTTCTCTAAAGAAACACGGTGCTTCCATAGTATGGGTGGGAGCTCATCCTGTCAGGCTCTAGAGCTAAAGGGAAACTTGACGTGAGTACTTGCCTCACGCTAAGGCCTGAAAAGCCCTGCTGAAGCGAAAGCGTGTTGCAGTTTCCATTAGCTAGTATTCGCAGTTCTGCTTTACTTTAACGTTTCTCCGCTTTTCCAGACACTTAGGACCCTCGTGTGGGCACCCCACTGCCTACAAATACAGTGAGTACCAGCAGGTTCCACTGCCCTTCTAAGAAACTTCCAGGCCGTAAGTCTTTCCAAGTCACTCTGCATTCAGAGAGCAGGGCAATACACTGCACCCTTCCTTGGGAACGCTAGATGTCCTCAGCACACCAACAGCTCCAGGGATTCTGTTCTCTCACGTCCTACATGCCATGGAAGTCTGCCTCATTGTCCTCATTTGAGCTGCACTTAGCAACACAATCTGATTCGCCTTTCTTCTAGGAACTCACACTCAAGGACCCCATACCTACAGGAGAAAGGAGGCTTGCGTTCCTACTGCCACCAAAGCACAGTTGTTCCTGTTACACTGCAGTATTTTGAATAGGCTAAGGACCGATAGCCTACTTAGAGTGTTCCAAGGATGAGTGAGTTCGCTACATGCAGAACACTTTGGGAAGAAAAGTTGATTCAGGCAAGGGAACAGGGTGTAGCTAGAGTCTCTTTTGACTTGTTGGAAATCAGATGGGTTTAGACTTCGTGTTCACCGCAAAAGATGACCTGATGGCACAAGCCTTGTTTCCCATATTAAAAGCTCTATTCAGGTTGCCCTGAAGCTACCTAAATACGTCTATTTCTGACTGGCCTCTAGTCACTGTAGTTACACTCAGGACGAAAAGATTTCTCTAACGAAGCACGATGCTTCCATAGCATGGGTGGTAGCTCATCCCGTCAGGCTCTAGAGCTAAAGGGAAACTTGACGTCAGTACTTGCCTCACGCTAAGGCCTGAAGAGCCCTGCTGAAGCGAAAGCGTGTTGCAGTTTACATTAGCTCGTATTCGCAGTTCTGCTTTACTTTAACGTTTCTACGGTTTTCCAGACTCTTTGGACCCTCGTGTGGGCACCCCATTGCCTACCAATACAGTGAGTACCAGCAGGCCGTACTGCCCTTCTAAGAAACATCCAGGCCGTAAGCCTTTCCAAGTCCCTCTATGTGTTCAGAGAGTAGGGCAATACACTGCACCCTTCCTTGGGAAAGCTAGATGTCCTCAGCACACCAACAGCTCCAGGGATTCTGTTCTCTCACGTCCTACATGCCATGGAGTCTGCCTCATTGTCCGATTTTGAGCTGCTCTTAGAAACACAATCTGCTTCGCCTTTCTTCCAGGAACTCACACCCAAGGACCCCATACCTACAGTAGAAAGGAGGCTTGCATCCTACTGCAACGAAACCACAGTTTTCCTGTTACACTGCAGGATTATAGAATAGGCTTTAGCCTATTCTAGCCCGATAGCCTACATAGAGCATTTCAAATTTGAGGGAGTTCGCTACATGGAGAACACTTTGTGAAGAAAAGTTGATTCAGGCAAGGGACCAGGGTAGAGCTAGAGTCTCTTTTGACTTGTTAGAAATCAGAAGACTTCAGGCTGATTGTTCACCTGCAAAGAAGACCTGATGGCACAAGCCTTGCTTTCCCATATTAAAAGCTCTTAGTCATGCTGCCCTGAAGCTACCTAAATAACTCTCTTTTTGACTGGCCTCTAGTCACTGTAGTTAGCCCTCTGGAACAAAAAGCAGTTTTCTCTAAAGAAACACGGTGCTTCCATAGTATGGGTGGGAGCTCATCCTGTCAGGCTCTAGAGCTAAAGGGAAACTTGACGTGAGTACTTGCCTCACGCTAAGGCCTGAAAAGCCCTGCTGAAGCGAAAGCGTGTTGCAGTTTCCATTAGCTAGTATTCGCAGTTCTGCTTTACTTTAACGTTTCTCCGCTTTTCCAGACACTTAGGACCCTCGTGTGGGCACCCCACTGCCTACAAATACAGTGAGTACCAGCAGGTTCCACTGCCCTTCTAAGAAACTTCCAGGCCGTAAGTCTTTCCAAGTCACTCTGCATTCAGAGAGCAGGGCAATACACTGCACCCTTCCTTGGGAACGCTAGATGTCCTCAGCACACCAACAGCTCCAGGGATTCTGTTCTCTCACGTCCTACATGCCATGGAAGTCTGCCTCATTGTCCTCATTTGAGCTGCACTTAGCAACACAATCTGCTTCACCTCTGTTCTAGGAACTCACACCCAAGGATCCCATACCTACAGTAGAAACGAGGCTTGCATTCCTACTGCAACGAAACCACTGTTTCCTGTTACACTGCAGGATTTTGAATAGGCTAAGGACCGAGAGCCTACTTAGAGTGTTCCAAGGATGAGTGAGTTCGCTACATGCAGAACACTTTGGGAAGAAAAGTTGATTCAGGCAAGGGAACAGGGTGTAGCTAGAGTCTCTTTTGACTTGTTGGAAATCAGATGGGTTTAGACTTCGTGTTCACCGCAAAAGATGACCTGATGGCACAAGCCTTGTTTCCCATATTAAAAGCTCTATTCAGGTTGCCCTGAAGCTACCTAAATACGTCTATTTCTGACTGGCCTCTAGTCACTGTAGTTACACTCAGGACGAAAAGATTTCTCTAACGAAGCACGATGCTTCCATAGCATGGGTGGTAGCTCATCCCGTCAGGCTCTAGAGCTAAAGGGAAACTTGACGTCAGTACTTGCCTCACGCTAAGGCCTGAAGAGCCCTGCTGAAGCGAAAGCGTGTTGCAGTTTACATTAGCTCGTATTCGCAGTTCTGCTTTACTTTAACGTTTCTACGGTTTTCCAGACTCTTTGGACCCTCGTGTGGGCACCCCATTGCCTACCAATACAGTGAGTACCAGCAGGCCGTACTGCCCTTCTAAGAAACATCCAGGCCGTAAGCCTTTCCAAGTCCCTCTATGTGTTCAGAGAGTAGGGCAATACACTGCACCCTTCCTTGGGAAAGCTAGATGTCCTCAGCACACCAACAGCTCCAGGGATTCTGTTCTCTCACGTCCTACATGCCATGGAGTCTGCCTCATTGTCCGATTTTGAGCTGCTCTTAGAAACACAATCTGCTTCGCCTTTCTTCCAGGAACTCACACCCAAGGACCCCATACCTACAGTAGAAAGGAGGCTTGCATCCTACTGCAACGAAACCACAGTTTTCCTGTTACACTGCAGGATTTTAGAATAGGCTTTAGCCTATTCTAGCCCGATAGCCTACATAGAGCATTTCAAATTTGAGGGAGTTCGCTACATGGAGAACACTTTGTGAAGAAAAGTTGATTCAGGCAAGGGACCAGGGTAGAGCTAGAGTCTCTTTTGACTTGTTAGAAATCAGAAGACTTCAGGCTGATTGTTCACCTGCAAAGAAGACCTGATGGCACAAGCCTTGCTTTCCCATATTAAAAGCTCTTAGTCATGCTGCCCTGAAGCTACCTAAATAACTCTCTTTTTGACTGGCCTCTAGTCACTGTAGTTAGCCCTCTGGAACAAAAAGCAGTTTTCTCTAAGGAAACACGGTGCTTCCATAGTATGGGTGGGAGTTCATCTTATCAGGCTCTAGAGCTAAAGGGAAACTTGACGTGAGTACTTGCCTCACGCTAAGGCCTGAAGAGCCCTGCTGAAGCGAAAGCGTGTTGCAGTTTCCATTAGCTAGTATTCGCAGTTCTGCTTTACTTTAACGTTTCTCCGCTTTTCCAGACACTTAGGACCCTCGTGTGGGCACCCCACTGCCTACAAATACAGTGAGTACCAGCAGGTTCCACTGCCCTTCTAAGAAACTTCCAGGCCGTAAGTCTTTCCAAGTCACTCTGCATTCAGAGAGCAGGGCAATACACTGCACCCTTCCTTGGGAAAGCTAGATGTCCTCAGCACACCAACAGCTCCAGGGATTCTGTTCTCTCACGTCCTACATGCCATGGAAGTCTGCCTCATTGTCCTCATTTGAGCTGCACTTAGCAACACAATCTGATTCGCCTTTCTTCTAGGAACTCACACCCAAGGACCCCATACCTACAGTAGAAACGAGGCTTGCATTCCTACTGCAACGAAACCACTGTTTCCTGTTACACTGCAGGATTTTGAATAGGCTAAGGACCGATAGCCTACTCAAAGTGTTCCAAGGATGAGTGAGTTCGCTACATGCAGAACACTTTGGGAAGTAATGTTGATTCAGGCAAGGGAACAGGGTGTAGCTAGAGTCTCTTTTGACTTGTTGGAAATCAGAAGGGTTTAGACTTCGTGTTCACCGCAAAAGATGACCTGATGGCACAAGCCTTGTTTCCCATATTAAAAGCTCTATTCAGGTTGCCCTGAAGCTACCTAAATACGTCTATTTCTGACTGGCCTCTAGTCACTGTAGTTACACTCTGGACGAAAAGGTTTCTCTAACGAAGCACGATGCTTCCATAGCATGGGTGGTAGCTCATCCCGTCAGGCTCTAGAGCTAAAGGGAAACTTGACGTCAGTACTTGCCTCACGCTAAGGCCTGAAGAGCCCTGCTGAAGCGAAAGCGTGTTGCAGTTTACATTAGCTCGTATTCGCAGTTCTGCTTTACTTTAACGTTTCTACGGTTTTGCAGACTCTTTGGACCCTCGTGTGGGCACCCCATTGCCTACCAATACAGTGAGTACCAGCAGGCCGTACTGCCCTTCTAAGAAACATCCAGGCCGTAAGCCTTTCCAAGTCCCTCTATGTGTTCAGAGAGTAGGGCAATACACTGCAACCTTCCTTGGGAAAGCTAGATGTCCTCAGCACACCAACAGCTCCAGGGATTCTGTTCTCTCACGTCCTACATGCCATGGAGTCTGCCTCATTGTCCGATTTTGAGCTGCTCTTAGAAACACAATCTGCTTCGCCTTTCTTCCAGGAACTCACACCCAAGGACCCCATACCTACAGTAGAAAGGAGGCTTGCATCCTACTGCAACGAAACCACAGTTTTCCTGTTACACTGCAGGATTTTAGAATAGGCTTTAGCCTATTCTAGCCCGATAGCCTACATAGAGCATTTCAAATTTGAGGGAGTTCGCTACATGGAGAACACTTTGTGAAGAAAAGTTGATTCAGGCAAGGGACCAGGGTAGAGCTAGAGTCTCTTTTGACTTGTTAGAAATCAGAAGACTTCAGGCTGATTGTTCACCGGCAAAGAAGACCTGATGGCACAAGCCTTGCTTTCCCATATTAAAAGCTCTTAGTCATGCTGCCCTGAAGCTACCTAAATAACTCTCTTTTTGACTGGCCTCTAGTCACTGTAGTTAGCCCTCTGGAACAAAAAGCAGTTTTCTCTAAAGAAACACGGTGCTTCCATAGTATGGGTGGGAGCTCATCCTGTCAGGCTCTAGAGCTAAAGGGAAACTTGACGTGAGTACTTGCCTCACGCTAAGGCCTGAAAAGCCCTGCTGAAGCGAAAGCGTGTTGCAGTTTCCATTAGCTAGTATTCGCAGTTCTGCTTTACTTTAACGTTTCTCCGCTTTTCCAGACACTTAGGACCCTCGTGTGGGCACCCCACTGCCTACAAATACAGTGAGTACCAGCAGGTTCCACTGCCCTTCTAAGAAACTTCCAGGCCGTAAGTCTTTCCAAGTCACTCTGCATTCAGAGAGCAGGGCAATACACTGCACCCTTCCTTGGGAACGCTAGATGTCCTCAGCACACCAACAGCTCCAGGGATTCTGTTCTCTCACGTCCTACATGCCATGGAAGTCTGCCTCATTGTCCTCATTTGAGCTGCACTTAGCAACACAATCTGATTCGCCTTTCTTCTAGGAACTCACACTCAAGGACCCCATACCTACAGGAGAAAGGAGGCTTGCGTTCCTACTGCAACCAAAGCACAGTTGTTCCTGTTACACTGCAGTATTTTGAATAGGCTAAGGACCGATAGCCTACTTAGAGTGTTCCAAGGATGAGTGAGTTCGCTACATGCAGAACACTTTGGGAAGTAATGTTGATTCAGGCAAGGGAACAGGGTGTAGCTAGAGTCTCTTTTGACTTGTTGGAAATCAGAAGGGTTTAGACTTCGTGTTCACCGCAAAAGATGACCTGATGGCACAAGCCTTGTTTCCCATATTAAAAGCTCTATTCAGGCTGCCCTGAAGCTACCTAAATACGTCTATTTCTGACTGGCCTCTAGTCACTGTAGTTACACTCTGGACGAAAAGGTTTCTCTAACGAAGCACGATGCTTCCATAGCATGGGTGGTAGCTCATCCCGTCAGGCTCTAGAGCTAAAGGGAAACTTGACGTCAGTACTTGCCTCACGCTAAGGCCTGAAGAGCCCTGCTGAAGCGAAAGCGTGTTGCAGTTTCCATTAGCTCGTATTCGCAGTTCTGCTTTACTTTAACGTTTCTACGGTTTTCCAGACTCTTTGGACCCTCGTGTGGGCACCCCATTGCCTACCAATACAGTGAGTACCAGCAGGCCGTACTGCCCTTCTAAGAAACATCCAGGCCGTAAGCCTTTCCAAGTCCCTCTATGTGTTCAGAGAGTAGGGCAATACACTGCACCCTTCCTTGGGAAAGCTAGATGTCCTCAGCACACCAACAGCTCCAGGGATTCTGTTCTCTCACGTCCTACATGCCATGGAGTCTGCCTCATTGTCCGATTTTGAGCTGCTCTTAGAAACACAATCTGCTTCGCCTTTCTTCCAGGAACTCACACCCAAGGACCCCATACCTACAGTAGAAAGGAGGCTTGCATCCTACTGCAACGAAACCACAGTTTTCCTGTTACACTGCAGGATTTTAGAATAGGCTTTAGCCTATTCTAGCCCGATAGCCTACATAGAGCATTTCAAATTTGAGGGAGTTCGCTACATGGAGAACACTTTGTGAAGAAAAGTTGATTCAGGCAAGGGACCAGGGTAGAGCTAGAGTCTCTTTTGACTTGTTAGAAATCAGAAGACTTCAGGCTGATTGTTCACCTGCAAAGAAGACCTGATGGCACAAGCCTTGCTTTCCCATATTAAAAGCTCTTAGTCATGCTGCCCTGAAGCTACCTAAATAACTCTCTTTTTGACTGGCCTCTAGTCACTGTAGTTAGCCCTCTGGAACAAAAAGCAGTTTTCTCTAAAGAAACACGGTGCTTCCATAGTATGGGTGGGAGCTCATCCTGTCAGGCTCTAGAGCTAAAGGGAAACTTGACGTGAGTACTTGCCTCACGCTAAGGCCTGAAAAGCCCTGCTGAAGCGAAAGCGTGTTGCAGTTTCCATTAGCTAGTATTCGCAGTTCTGCTTTACTTTAACGTTTCTCCGCTTTTCCAGACACTTAGGACCCTCGTGTGGGCACCCCACTGCCTACAAATACAGTGAGTACCAGCAGGTTCCACTGCCCTTCTAAGAAACTTCCAGGCCGTAAGTCTTTCCAAGTCACTCTGCATTCAGAGAGCAGGGCAATACACTGCACCCTTCCTTGGGAACGCTAGATGTCCTCAGCACACCAACAGCTCCAGGGATTCTGTTCTCTCACGTCCTACATGCCATGGAAGTCTGCCTCATTGTCCTCATTTGAGCTGCACTTAGCAACACAATCTGATTCGCCTTTCTTCTAGGAACTCACACTCAAGGACCCCATACCTACAGGAGAAAGGAGGCTTGCGTTCCTACTGCAACCAAAGCACAGTTGTTCCTGTTACACTGCAGTATTTTGAATAGGCTAAGGACCGATAGCCTACTTAGAGTGTTCCAAGGATGAGTGAGTTCGCTACATGCAGAACACTTTGGGAAGAAAAGTTGATTCAGGCAAGGGAACAGGGTGTAGCTAGAGTCTCTTTTGACTTGTTGGAAATCAGATGGGTTTAGACTTCGTGTTCACCGCAAAAGATGACCTGATGGCACAAGCCTTGTTTCCCATATTAAAAGCTCTATTCAGGTTGCCCTGAAGCTACCTAAATACGTCTATTTCTGACTGGCCTCTAGTCACTGTAGTTACACTCAGGACGAAAAGATTTCTCTAACGAAGCACGATGCTTCCATAGCATGGGTGGTAGCTCATCCCGTCAGGCTCTAGAGCTAAAGGGAAACTTGACGTCAGTACTTGCCTCACGCTAAGGCCTGAAGAGCCCTGCTGAAGCGAAAGCGTGTTGCAGTTTCCATTAGCTCGTATTCGCAGTTCTGCTTTACTTTAACGTTTCTACGGTTTTCCAGACTCTTTGGACCCTCGTGTGGGCACCCCATTGCCTACCAATACAGTGAGTACCAGCAGGCCGTACTGCCCTTCTAAGAAACATCCAGGCCGTAAGCCTTTCCAAGTCCCTCTATGTGTTCAGAGAGTAGGGCAATACACTGCACCCTTCCTTGGGAAAGCTAGATGTCCTCAGCACACCAACAGCTCCAGGGATTCTGTTCTCTCACGTCCTACATGCCATGGAGTCTGCCTCATTGTCCGATTTTGAGCTGCTCTTAGAAACACAATCTGCTTCGCCTTTCTTCCAGGAACTCACACCCAAGGACCCCATACCTACAGTAGAAAGGAGGCTTGCATCCTACTGCAACGAAACCACAGTTTTCCTGTTACACTGCAGGATTTTAGAATAGGCTTTAGCCTATTCTAGCCCGATAGCCTACATAGAGCATTTCAAATTTGAGGGAGTTCGCTACATGGAGAACACTTTGTGAAGAAAAGTTGATTCAGGCAAGGGACCAGGGTAGAGCTAGAGTCTCTTTTGACTTGTTAGAAATCAGAAGACTTCAGGCTGATTGTTCACCTGCAAAGAAGACCTGATGGCACAAGCCTTGCTTTCCCATATTAAAAGCTCTTAGTCATGCTGCCCTGAAGCTACCTAAATAACTCTCTTTTTGACTGGCCTCTAGTCACTGTAGTTAGCCCTCTGGAACAAAAAGCAGTTTTCTCTAAAGAAACACGGTGCTTCCATAGTATGGGTGGGAGCTCATCCTGTCAGGCTCTAGAGCTAAAGGGAAACTTGACGTGAGTACTTGCCTCACGCTAAGGCCTGAAAAGCCCTGCTGAAGCGAAAGCGTGTTGCAGTTTCCATTAGCTAGTATTCGCAGTTCTGCTTTACTTTAACGTTTCTCCGCTTTTCCAGACACTTAGGACCCTCGTGTGGGCACCCCACTGCCTACAAATACAGTGAGTACCAGCAGGTTCCACTGCCCTTCTAAGAAACTTCCAGGCCGTAAGTCTTTCCAAGTCACTCTGCATTCAGAGAGCAGGGCAATACACTGCACCCTTCCTTGGGAACGCTAGATGTCCTCAGCACACCAACAGCTCCAGGGATTCTGTTCTCTCACGTCCTACATGCCATGGAAGTCTGCCTCATTGTCCTCATTTGAGCTGCACTTAGCAACACAATCTGATTCGCCTTTCTTCTAGGAACTCACACTCAAGGACCCCATACCTACAGGAGAAAGGAGGCTTGCGTTCCTACTGCAACCAAAGCACAGTTGTTCCTGTTACACTGCAGTATTTTGAATAGGCTAAGGACCGATAGCCTACTTAGAGTGTTCCAAGGATGAGTGAGTTCGCTACATGCAGAACACTTTGGGAAGAAAAGTTGATTCAGGCAAGGGAACAGGGTGTAGCTAGAGTCTCTTTTGACTTGTTGGAAATCAGATGGGTTTAGACTTCGTGTTCACCGCAAAAGATGACCTGATGGCACAAGCCTTGTTTCCCATATTAAAAGCTCTATTCAGGTTGCCCTGAAGCTACCTAAATACGTCTATTTCTGACTGGCCTCTAGTCACTGTAGTTACACTCAGGACGAAAAGATTTCTCTAACGAAGCACGATGCTTCCATAGCATGGGTGGTAGCTCATCCCGTCAGGCTCTAGAGCTAAAGGGAAACTTGACGTCAGTACTTGCCTCACGCTAAGGCCTGAAGAGCCCTGCTGAAGCGAAAGCGTGTTGCAGTTTCCATTAGCTCGTATTCGCAGTTCTGCTTTACTTTAACGTTTCTACGGTTTTCCAGACTCTTTGGACCCTCGTGTGGGCACCCCATTGCCTACCAATACAGTGAGTACCAGCAGGCCGTACTGCCCTTCTAAGAAACATCCAGGCCGTAAGCCTTTCCAAGTCCCTCTATGTGTTCAGAGAGTAGGGCAATACACTGCACCCTTCCTTGGGAAAGCTAGATGTCCTCAGCACACCAACAGCTCCAGGGATTCTGTTCTCTCACGTCCTACATGCCATGGAGTCTGCCTCATTGTCCGATTTTGAGCTGCTCTTAGAAACACAATCTGCTTCGCCTTTCTTCCAGGAACTCACACCCAAGGACCCCATACCTACAGTAGAAAGGAGGCTTGCATCCTACTGCAACGAAACCACAGTTTTCCTCTTACACTGCAGGATTATAGAATAGGCTTTAGCCTATTCTAGCCCGATAGCCTACATAGAGCATTTCAAATTTGAGGGAGTTCGCTACATGGAGAACACTTTGTGAAGAAAAGTTGATTCAGGCAAGGGACCAGGGTAGAGCTAGAGTCTCTTTTGACTTGTTAGAAATCAGAAGACTTCAGGCTGATTGTTCACCGGCAAAGAAGACCTGATGGCACAAGCCTTGCTTTCCCATATTAAAAGCTCTTAGTCATGCTGCCCTGAAGCTACCTAAATAACTCTCTTTTTGACTGGCCTCTAGTCACTGTAGTTAGCCCTCTGGAACAAAAAGCAGTTTTCTCTAAAGAAACACGGTGCTTCCATAGTATGGGTGGGAGCTCATCCTGTCAGGCTCTAGAGCTAAAGGGAAACTTGACGTGAGTACTTGCCTCACGCTAAGGCCTGAAAAGCCCTGCTGAAGCGAAAGCGTGTTGCAGTTTCCATTAGCTAGTATTCGCAGTTCTGCTTTACTTTAACGTTTCTCCGCTTTTCCAGACACTTAGGACCCTCGTGTGGGCACCCCACTGCCTACAAATACAGTGAGTACCAGCAGGTTCCACTGCCCTTCTAAGAAACTTCCAGGCCGTAAGTCTTTCCAAGTCACTCTGCATTCAGAGAGCAGGGCAATACACTGCACCCTTCCTTGGGAACGCTAGATGTCCTCAGCACACCAACAGCTCCAGGGATTCTGTTCTCTCACGTCCTACATGCCATGGAAGTCTGCCTCATTGTCCTCATTTGAGCTGCACTTAGCAACACAATCTGATTCGCCTTTCTTCTAGGAACTCACACTCAAGGACCCCATACCTACAGGAGAAAGGAGGCTTGCGTTCCTACTGCAACCAAAGCACAGTTGTTCCTGTTACACTGCAGTATTTTGAATAGGCTAAGGACCGATAGCCTACTTAGAGTGTTCCAAGGATGAGTGAGTTCGCTACATGCAGAACACTTTGGGAAGAAAAGTTGATTCAGGCAAGGGAACAGGGTGTAGCTAGAGTCTCTTTTGACTTGTTGGAAATCAGATGGGTTTAGACTTCGTGTTCACCGCAAAAGATGACCTGATGGCACAAGCCTTGTTTCCCATATTAAAAGCTCTATTCAGGTTGCCCTGAAGCTACCTAAATACGTCTATTTCTGACTGGCCTCTAGTCACTGTAGTTACACTCAGGACGAAAAGATTTCTCTAACGAAGCACGATGCTTCCATAGCATGGGTGGTAGCTCATCCCGTCAGGCTCTAGAGCTAAAGGGAAACTTGACGTCAGTACTTGCCTCACGCTAAGGCCTGAAGAGCCCTGCTGAAGCGAAAGCGTGTTGCAGTTTCCATTAGCTCGTATTCGCAGTTCTGCTTTACTTTAACGTTTCTACGGTTTTCCAGACTCTTTGGACCCTCGTGTGGGCACCCCATTGCCTACCAATACAGTGAGTACCAGCAGGCCGTACTGCCCTTCTAAGAAACATCCAGGCCGTAAGCCTTTCCAAGTCCCTCTATGTGTTCAGAGAGTAGGGCAATACACTGCACCCTTCCTTGGGAAAGCTAGATGTCCTCAGCACACCAACAGCTCCAGGGATTCTGTTCTCTCACGTCCTACATGCCATGGAGTCTGCCTCATTGTCCGATTTTGAGCTGCTCTTAGAAACACAATCTGCTTCGCCTTTCTTCCAGGAACTCACACCCAAGGACCCCATACCTACAGTAGAAAGGAGGCTTGCATCCTACTGCAACGAAACCACAGTTTTCCTGTTACACTGCAGGATTATAGAATAGGCTTTAGCCTATTCTAGCCCGATAGCCTACATAGAGCATTTCAAATTTGAGGGAGTTCGCTACATGGAGAACACTTTGTGAAGAAAAGTTGATTCAGGCAAGGGACCAGGGTAGAGCTAGAGTCTCTTTTGACTTGTTAGAAATCAGAAGACTTCAGGCTGATTGTTCACCGGCAAAGAAGACCTGATGGCACAAGCCTTGCTTTCCCATATTAAAAGCTCTTAGTCATGCTGCCCTGAAGCTACCTAAATAACTCTCTTTTTGACTGGCCTCTAGTCACTGTAGTTAGCCCTCTGGAACAAAAAGCAGTTTTCTCTAAAGAAACACGGTGCTTCCATAGTATGGGTGGGAGCTCATCCTGTCAGGCTCTAGAGCTAAAGGGAAACTTGACGTGAGTACCTGCCTCACGCTAAGGCCTGAAAAGCCCTGCTGAAGCGAAAGCGTGTTGCAGTTTCCATTAGCTAGTATTCGCAGTTCTGCTTTACTTTAACGTTTCTCCGCTTTTCCAGACACTTAGGACCCTCGTGTGGGCACCCCACTGCCTACAAATACAGTGAGTACCAGCAGGTTCCACTGCCCTTCTAAGAAACTTCCAGGCCGTAAGTCTTTCCAAGTCACTCTGCATTCAGAGAGCAGGGCAATACACTGCACCCTTCCTTGGGAACGCTAGATGTCCTCAGCACACCAACAGCTCCAGGGATTCTGTTCTCTCACGTCCTACATGCCATGGAAGTCTGCCTCATTGTCCTCATTTGAGCTGCACTTAGCAACACAATCTGATTCGCCTTTCTTCTAGGAACTCACACTCAAGGACCCCATACCTACAGGAGAAAGGAGGCTTGCGTTCCTACTGCAACCAAAGCACAGTTGTTCCTGTTACACTGCAGTATTTTGAATAGGCTAAGGACCGATAGCCTACTTAGAGTGTTCCAAGGATGAGTGAGTTCGCTACATGCAGAACACTTTGGGAAGAAAAGTTGATTCAGGCAAGGGAACAGGGTGTAGCTAGAGTCTCTTTTGACTTGTTGGAAATCAGATGGGTTTAGACTTCGTGTTCACCGCAAAAGATGACCTGATGGCACAAGCCTTGTTTCCCATATTAAAAGCTCTATTCAGGTTGCCCTGAAGCTACCTAAATACGTCTATTTCTGACTGGCCTCTAGTCACTGTAGTTACACTCAGGACGAAAAGATTTCTCTAACGAAGCACGATGCTTCCATAGCATGGGTGGTAGCTCATCCCGTCAGGCTCTAGAGCTAAAGGGAAACTTGACGTCAGTACTTGCCTCACGCTAAGGCCTGAAGAGCCCTGCTGAAGCGAAAGCGTGTTGCAGTTTACATTAGCTCGTATTCGCAGTTCTGCTTTACTTTAACGTTTCTACGGTTTTCCAGACTCTTTGGACCCTCGTGTGGGCACCCCATTGCCTACCAATACAGTGAGTACCAGCAGGCCGTACTGCCCTTCTAAGAAACATCCAGGCCGTAAGCCTTTCCAAGTCCCTCTATGTGTTCAGAGAGTAGGGCAATACACTGCACCCTTCCTTGGGAAAGCTAGATGTCCTCAGCACACCAACAGCTCCAGGGATTCTGTTCTCTCACGTCCTACATGCCATGGAGTCTGCCTCATTGTCCGATTTTGAGCTGCTCTTAGAAACACAATCTGCTTCGCCTTTCTTCCAGGAACTCACACCCAAGGACCCCATACCTACAGTAGAAAGGAGGCTTGCATCCTACTGCAACGAAACCACAGTTTTCCTGTTACACTGCAGGATTATAGAATAGGCTTTAGCCTATTCTAGCCCGATAGCCTACATAGAGCATTTCAAATTTGAGGGAGTTCGCTACATGGAGAACACTTTGTGAAGAAAAGTTGATTCAGGCAAGGGACCAGGGTAG
Organism: Eubalaena glacialis; assembly: GCF_028564815.1. Lineage (NCBI taxonomy): Eukaryota > Metazoa > Chordata > Mammalia > Artiodactyla > Balaenidae > Eubalaena > Eubalaena glacialis. Next base: position 30,979 of record NW_026871757.1, on the reverse strand, counting down.
AGCTAGAGTCTCTTTTGACTTGTTAGAAATCAGAAGACTTCAGGCTGATTGTTCACCGGCAAAGAAGACCTGATGGCACAAGCCTTGCTTTCCCATATTAAAAGCTCTTAGTCATGCTGCCCTGAAGCTACCTAAATAACTCTCTTTTTGACTGGCCTCTAGTCACTGTAGTTAGCCCTCTGGAACAAAAAGCAGTTTTCTCTAAAGAAACACGGTGCTTCCATAGTATGGGTGGGAGCTCATCCTGTCAGGCTCTAGAGCTAAAGGGAAACTTGACGTGAGTACTTGCCTCACGCTAAGGCCTGAAAAGCCCTGCTGAAGCGAAAGCGTGTTGCAGTTTCCATTAGCTAGTATTCGCAGTTCTGCTTTACTTTAACGTTTCTCCGCTTTTCCAGACACTTAGGACCCTCGTGTGGGCACCCCACTGCCTACAAATACAGTGAGTACCAGCAGGTTCCACTGCCCTTCTAAGAAACTTCCAGGCCGTAAGTCTTTCCAAGTCACTCTGCATTCAGAGAGCAGGGCAATACACTGCACCCTTCCTTGGGAACGCTAGATGTCCTCAGCACACCAACAGCTCCAGGGATTCTGTTCTCTCACGTCCTACATGCCATGGAAGTCTGCCTCATTGTCCTCATTTGAGCTGCACTTAGCAACACAATCTGATTCGCCTTTCTTCTAGGAACTCACACTCAAGGACCCCATACCTACAGGAGAAAGGAGGCTTGCGTTCCTACTGCAACCAAAGCACAGTTGTTCCTGTTACACTGCAGTATTTTGAATAGGCTAAGGACCGATAGCCTACTTAGAGTGTTCCAAGGATGAGTGAGTTCGCTACATGCAGAACACTTTGGGAAGAAAAGTTGATTCAGGCAAGGGAACAGGGTGTAGCTAGAGTCTCTTTTGACTTGTTGGAAATCAGATGGGTTTAGACTTCGTGTTCACCGCAAAAGATGACCTGATGGCACAAGCCTTGTTTCCCATATTAAAAGCTCTATTCAGGTTGCCCTGAAGCTACCTAAATACGTCTATTTCTGACTGGCCTCTAGTCACTGTAGTTACACTCAGGACGAAAAGATTTCTCTAACGAAGCACGATGCTTCCATAGCATGGGTGGTAGCTCATCCCGTCAGGCTCTAGAGCTAAAGGGAAACTTGACGTCAGTACTTGCCTCACGCTAAGGCCTGAAGAGCCCTGCTGAAGCGAAAGCGTGTTGCAGTTTCCATTAGCTCGTATTCGCAGTTCTGCTTTACTTTAACGTTTCTACGGTTTTCCAGACTCTTTGGACCCTCGTGTGGGCACCCCATTGCCTACCAATACAGTGAGTACCAGCAGGCCGTACTGCCCTTCTAAGAAACATCCAGGCCGTAAGCCTTTCCAAGTCCCTCTATGTGTTCAGAGAGTAGGGCAATACACTGCACCCTTCCTTGGGAAAGCTAGATGTCCTCAGCACACCAACAGCTCCAGGGATTCTGTTCTCTCACGTCCTACATGCCATGGAGTCTGCCTCATTGTCCGATTTTGAGCTGCTCTTAGAAACACAATCTGCTTCGCCTTTCTTCCAGGAACTCACACCCAAGGACCCCATACCTACAGTAGAAAGGAGGCTTGCATCCTACTGCAACGAAACCACAGTTTTCCTCTTACACTGCAGGATTATAGAATAGGCTTTAGCCTATTCTAGCCCGATAGCCTACATAGAGCATTTCAAATTTGAGGGAGTTCGCTACATGGAGAACACTTTGTGAAGAAAAGTTGATTCAGGCAAGGGACCAGGGTAGAGCTAGAGTCTCTTTTGACTTGTTAGAAATCAGAAGACTTCAGGCTGATTGTTCACCGGCAAAGAAGACCTGATGGCACAAGCCTTGCTTTCCCATATTAAAAGCTCTTAGTCATGCTGCCCTGAAGCTACCTAAATAACTCTCTTTTTGACTGGCCTCTAGTCACTGTAGTTAGCCCTCTGGAACAAAAAGCAGTTTTCTCTAAAGAAACACGGTGCTTCCATAGTATGGGTGGGAGCTCATCCTGTCAGGCTCTAGAGCTAAAGGGAAACTTGACGTGAGTACTTGCCTCACGCTAAGGCCTGAAAAGCCCTGCTGAAGCGAAAGCGTGTTGCAGTTTCCATTAGCTAGTATTCGCAGTTCTGCTTTACTTTAACGTTTCTCCGCTTTTCCAGACACTTAGGACCCTCGTGTGGGCACCCCACTGCCTACAAATACAGTGAGTACCAGCAGGTTCCACTGCCCTTCTAAGAAACTTCCAGGCCGTAAGTCTTTCCAAGTCACTCTGCATTCAGAGAGCAGGGCAATACACTGCACCCTTCCTTGGGAACGCTAGATGTCCTCAGCACACCAACAGCTCCAGGGATTCTGTTCTCTCACGTCCTACATGCCATGGAAGTCTGCCTCATTGTCCTCATTTGAGCTGCACTTAGCAACACAATCTGATTCGCCTTTCTTCTAGGAACTCACACTCAAGGACCCCATACCTACAGGAGAAAGGAGGCTTGCGTTCCTACTGCAACCAAAGCACAGTTGTTCCTGTTACACTGCAGTATTTTGAATAGGCTAAGGACCGATAGCCTACTTAGAGTGTTCCAAGGATGAGTGAGTTCGCTACATGCAGAACACTTTGGGAAGAAAAGTTGATTCAGGCAAGGGAACAGGGTGTAGCTAGAGTCTCTTTTGACTTGTTGGAAATCAGATGGGTTTAGACTTCGTGTTCACCGCAAAAGATGACCTGATGGCACAAGCCTTGTTTCCCATATTAAAAGCTCTATTCAGGTTGCCCTGAAGCTACCTAAATACGTCTATTTCTGACTGGCCTCTAGTCACTGTAGTTACACTCAGGACGAAAAGATTTCTCTAACGAAGCACGATGCTTCCATAGCATGGGTGGTAGCTCATCCCGTCAGGCTCTAGAGCTAAAGGGAAACTTGACGTCAGTACTTGCCTCACGCTAAGGCCTGAAGAGCCCTGCTGAAGCGAAAGCGTGTTGCAGTTTCCATTAGCTCGTATTCGCAGTTCTGCTTTACTTTAACGTTTCTACGGTTTTCCAGACTCTTTGGACCCTCGTGTGGGCACCCCATTGCCTACCAATACAGTGAGTACCAGCAGGCCGTACTGCCCTTCTAAGAAACATCCAGGCCGTAAGCCTTTCCAAGTCCCTCTATGTGTTCAGAGAGTAGGGCAATACACTGCACCCTTCCTTGGGAAAGCTAGATGTCCTCAGCACACCAACAGCTCCAGGGATTCTGTTCTCTCACGTCCTACATGCCATGGAGTCTGCCTCATTGTCCGATTTTGAGCTGCTCTTAGAAACACAATCTGCTTCGCCTTTCTTCCAGGAACTCACACCCAAGGACCCCATACCTACAGTAGAAAGGAGGCTTGCATCCTACTGCAACGAAACCACAGTTTTCCTGTTACACTGCAGGATTATAGAATAGGCTTTAGCCTATTCTAGCCCGATAGCCTACATAGAGCATTTCAAATTTGAGGGAGTTCGCTACATGGAGAACACTTTGTGAAGAAAAGTTGATTCAGGCAAGGGACCAGGGTAGAGCTAGAGTCTCTTTTGACTTGTTAGAAATCAGAAGACTTCAGGCTGATTGTTCACTGGCAAAGAAGACCTGATGGCACAAGCCTTGCTTTCCCATATTAAAAGCTCTTAGTCATGCTGCCCTGAAGCTACCTAAATAACTCTCTTTTTGACTGGCCTCTAGTCACTGTAGTTAGCCCTCTGGAACAAAAAGCAGTTTTCTCTAAAGAAACACGGTGCTTCCATAGTATGGGTGGGAGCTCATCCTGTCAGGCTCTAGAGCTAAAGGGAAACTTGACGTGAGTACTTGCCTCACGCTAAGGCCTGAAAAGCCCTGCTGAAGCGAAAGCGTGTTGCAGTTTCCATTAGCTAGTATTCGCAGTTCTGCTTTACTTTAACGTTTCTCCGCTTTTCCAGACACTTAGGACCCTCGTGTGGGCACCCCACTGCCTACAAATACAGTGAGTACCAGCAGGTTCCACTGCCCTTCTAAGAAACTTCCAGGCCGTAAGTCTTTCCAAGTCACTCTGCATTCAGAGAGCAGGGCAATACACTGCACCCTTCCTTGGGAACGCTAGATGTCCTCAGCACACCAACAGCTCCAGGGATTCTGTTCTCTCACGTCCTACATGCCATGGAAGTCTGCCTCATTGTCCTCATTTGAGCTGCACTTAGCAACACAATCTGATTCGCCTTTCTTCTAGGAACTCACACTCAAGGACCCCATACCTACAGGAGAAAGGAGGCTTGCGTTCCTACTGCAACCAAAGCACAGTTGTTCCTGTTACACTGCAGTATTTTGAATAGGCTAAGGACCGATAGCCTACTTAGAGTGTTCCAAGGATGAGTGAGTTCGCTACATGCAGAACACTTTGGGAAGAAAAGTTGATTCAGGCAAGGGAACAGGGTGTAGCTAGAGTCTCTTTTGACTTGTTGGAAATCAGATGGGTTTAGACTTCGTGTTCACCGCAAAAGATGACCTGATGGCACAAGCCTTGTTTCCCATATTAAAAGCTCTATTCAGGTTGCCCTGAAGCTACCTAAATACGTCTATTTCTGACTGGCCTCTAGTCACTGTAGTTACACTCAGGACGAAAAGATTTCTCTAACGAAGCACGATGCTTCCATAGCATGGGTGGTAGCTCATCCCGTCAGGCTCTAGAGCTAAAGGGAAACTTGACGTCAGTACTTGCCTCACGCTAAGGCCTGAAGAGCCCTGCTGAAGCGAAAGCGTGTTGCAGTTTCCATTAGCTCGTATTCGCAGTTCTGCTTTACTTTAACGTTTCTACGGTTTTCCAGACTCTTTGGACCCTCGTGTGGGCACCCCATTGCCTACCAATACAGTGAGTACCAGCAGGCCGTACTGCCCTTCTAAGAAACATCCAGGCCGTAAGCCTTTCCAAGTCCCTCTATGTGTTCAGAGAGTAGGGCAATACACTGCACCCTTCCTTGGGAAAGCTAGATGTCCTCAGCACACCAACAGCTCCAGGGATTCTGTTCTCTCACGTCCTACATGCCATGGAGTCTGCCTCATTGTCCGATTTTGAGCTGCTCTTAGAAACACAATCTGCTTCGCCTTTCTTCCAGGAACTCACACCCAAGGACCCCATACCTACAGTAGAAAGGAGGCTTGCATCCTACTGCAACGAAACCACAGTTTTCCTCTTACACTGCAGGATTATAGAATAGGCTTTAGCCTATTCTAGCCCGATAGCCTACATAGAGCATTTCAAATTTGAGGGAGTTCGCTACATGGAGAACACTTTGTGAAGAAAAGTTGATTCAGGCAAGGGACCAGGGTAGAGCTAGAGTCTCTTTTGACTTGTTAGAAATCAGAAGACTTCAGGCTGATTGTTCACCGGCAAAGAAGACCTGATGGCACAAGCCTTGCTTTCCCATATTAAAAGCTCTTAGTCATGCTGCCCTGAAGCTACCTAAATAACTCTCTTTTTGACTGGCCTCTAGTCACTGTAGTTAGCCCTCTGGAACAAAAAGCAGTTTTCTCTAAAGAAACACGGTGCTTCCATAGTATGGGTGGGAGCTCATCCTGTCAGGCTCTAGAGCTAAAGGGAAACTTGACGTGAGTACTTGCCTCACGCTAAGGCCTGAAAAGCCCTGCTGAAGCGAAAGCGTGTTGCAGTTTCCATTAGCTAGTATTCGCAGTTCTGCTTTACTTTAACGTTTCTCCGCTTTTCCAGACACTTAGGACCCTCGTGTGGGCACCCCACTGCCTACAAATACAGTGAGTACCAGCAGGTTCCACTGCCCTTCTAAGAAACTTCCAGGCCGTAAGTCTTTCCAAGTCACTCTGCATTCAGAGAGCAGGGCAATACACTGCACCCTTCCTTGGGAACGCTAGATGTCCTCAGCACACCAACAGCTCCAGGGATTCTGTTCTCTCACGTCCTACATGCCATGGAAGTCTGCCTCATTGTCCTCATTTGAGCTGCACTTAGCAACACAATCTGATTCGCCTTTCTTCTAGGAACTCACACTCAAGGACCCCATACCTACAGGAGAAAGGAGGCTTGCGTTCCTACTGCAACCAAAGCACAGTTGTTCCTGTTACACTGCAGTATTTTGAATAGGCTAAGGACCGATAGCCTACTTAGAGTGTTCCAAGGATGAGTGAGTTCGCTACATGCAGAACACTTTGGGAAGAAAAGTTGATTCAGGCAAGGGAACAGGGTGTAGCTAGAGTCTCTTTTGACTTGTTGGAAATCAGATGGGTTTAGACTTCGTGTTCACCGCAAAAGATGACCTGATGGCACAAGCCTTGTTTCCCATATTAAAAGCTCTATTCAGGTTGCCCTGAAGCTACCTAAATACGTCTATTTCTGACTGGCCTCTAGTCACTGTAGTTACACTCAGGACGAAAAGATTTCTCTAACGAAGCACGATGCTTCCATAGCATGGGTGGTAGCTCATCCCGTCAGGCTCTAGAGCTAAAGGGAAACTTGACGTCAGTACTTGCCTCACGCTAAGGCCTGAAGAGCCCTGCTGAAGCGAAAGCGTGTTGCAGTTTCCATTAGCTCGTATTCGCAGTTCTGCTTTACTTTAACGTTTCTACGGTTTTCCAGACTCTTTGGACCCTCGTGTGGGCACCCCATTGCCTACCAATACAGTGAGTACCAGCAGGCCGTACTGCCCTTCTAAGAAACATCCAGGCCGTAAGCCTTTCCAAGTCCCTCTATGTGTTCAGAGAGTAGGGCAATACACTGCACCCTTCCTTGGGAAAGCTAGATGTCCTCAGCACACCAACAGCTCCAGGGATTCTGTTCTCTCACGTCCTACATGCCATGGAGTCTGCCTCATTGTCCGATTTTGAGCTGCTCTTAGAAACACAATCTGCTTCGCCTTTCTTCCAGGAACTCACACCCAAGGACCCCATACCTACAGTAGAAAGGAGGCTTGCATCCTACTGCAACGAAACCACAGTTTTCCTGTTACACTGCAGGATTATAGAATAGGCTTTAGCCTATTCTAGCCCGATAGCCTACATAGAGCATTTCAAATTTGAGGGAGTTCGCTACATGGAGAACACTTTGTGAAGAAAAGTTGATTCAGGCAAGGGACCAGGGTAGAGCTAGAGTCTCTTTTGACTTGTTAGAAATCAGAAGACTTCAGGCTGATTGTTCACCGGCAAAGAAGACCTGATGGCACAAGCCTTGCTTTCCCATATTAAAAGCTCTTAGTCATGCTGCCCTGAAGCTACCTAAATAACTCTCTTTTTGACTGGCCTCTAGTCACTGTAGTTAGCCCTCTGGAACAAAAAGCAGTTTTCTCTAAAGAAACACGGTGCTTCCATAGTATGGGTGGGAGCTCATCCTGTCAGGCTCTAGAGCTAAAGGGAAACTTGACGTGAGTACTTGCCTCACGCTAAGGCCTGAAAAGCCCTGCTGAAGCGAAAGCGTGTTGCAGTTTCCATTAGCTAGTATTCGCAGTTCTGCTTTACTTTAACGTTTCTCCGCTTTTCCAGACACTTAGGACCCTCGTGTGGGCACCCCACTGCCTACAAATACAGTGAGTACCAGCAGGTTCCACTGCCCTTCTAAGAAACTTCCAGGCCGTAAGTCTTTCCAAGTCACTCTGCATTCAGAGAGCAGGGCAATACACTGCACCCTTCCTTGGGAACGCTAGATGTCCTCAGCACACCAACAGCTCCAGGGATTCTGTTCTCTCACGTCCTACATGCCATGGAAGTCTGCCTCATTGTCCTCATTTGAGCTGCACTTAGCAACACAATCTGATTCGCCTTTCTTCTAGGAACTCACACTCAAGGACCCCATACCTACAGGAGAAAGGAGGCTTGCGTTCCTACTGCAACCAAAGCACAGTTGTTCCTGTTACACTGCAGTATTTTGAATAGGCTAAGGACCGATAGCCTACTTAGAGTGTTCCAAGGATGAGTGAGTTCGCTACATGCAGAACACTTTGGGAAGAAAAGTTGATTCAGGCAAGGGAACAGGGTGTAGCTAGAGTCTCTTTTGACTTGTTGGAAATCAGATGGGTTTAGACTTCGTGTTCACCGCAAAAGATGACCTGATGGCACAAGCCTTGTTTCCCATATTAAAAGCTCTATTCAGGTTGCCCTGAAGCTACCTAAATACGTCTATTTCTGACTGGCCTCTAGTCACTGTAGTTACACTCAGGACGAAAAGATTTCTCTAACGAAGCACGATGCTTCCATAGCATGGGTGGTAGCTCATCCCGTCAGGCTCTAGAGCTAAAGGGAAACTTGACGTCAGTACTTGCCTCACGCTAAGGCCTGAAGAGCCCTGCTGAAGCGAAAGCGTGTTGCAGTTTCCATTAGCTCGTATTCGCAGTTCTGCTTTACTTTAACGTTTCTACGGTTTTCCAGACTCTTTGGACCCTCGTGTGGGCACCCCATTGCCTACCAATACAGTGAGTACCAGCAGGCCGTACTGCCCTTCTAAGAAACATCCAGGCCGTAAGCCTTTCCAAGTCCCTCTATGTGTTCAGAGAGTAGGGCAATACACTGCACCCTTCCTTGGGAAAGCTAGATGTCCTCAGCACACCAACAGCTCCAGGGATTCTGTTCTCTCACGTCCTACATGCCATGGAGTCTGCCTCATTGTCCGATTTTGAGCTGCTCTTAGAAACACAATCTGCTTCGCCTTTCTTCCAGGAACTCACACCCAAGGACCCCATACCTACAGTAGAAAGGAGGCTTGCATCCTACTGCAACGAAACCACAGTTTTCCTGTTACACTGCAGGATTATAGAATAGGCTTTAGCCTATTCTAGCCCGATAGCCTACATAGAGCATTTCAAATTTGAGGGAGTTCGCTACATGGAGAACACTTTGTGAAGAAAAGTTGATTCAGGCAAGGGACCAGGGTAGAGCTAGAGTCTCTTTTGACTTGTTAGAAATCAGAAGACTTCAGGCTGATTGTTCACCTGCAAAGAAGACCTGATGGCACAAGCCTTGCTTTCCCATATTAAAAGCTCTTAGTCATGCTGCCCTGAAGCTACCTAAATAACTCTCTTTTTGACTGGCCTCTAGTCACTGTAGTTAGCCCTCTGGAACAAAAAGCAGTTTTCTCTAAAGAAACACGGTGCTTCCATAGTATGGGTGGGAGCTCATCCTGTCAGGCTCTAGAGCTAAAGGGAAACTTGACGTGAGTACTTGCCTCACGCTAAGGCCTGAAAAGCCCTGCTGAAGCGAAAGCGTGTTGCAGTTTCCATTAGCTAGTATTCGCAGTTCTGCTTTACTTTAACGTTTCTCCGCTTTTCCAGACACTTAGGACCCTCGTGTGGGCACCCCACTGCCTACAAATACAGTGAGTACCAGCAGGTTCCACTGCCCTTCTAAGAAACTTCCAGGCCGTAAGTCTTTCCAAGTCACTCTGCATTCAGAGAGCAGGGCAATACACTGCACCCTTCCTTGGGAAAGCTAGATGTCCTCAGCACACCAACAGCTCCAGGGATTCTGTTCTCTCACGTCCTACATGCCATGGAAGTCTGCCTCATTGTCCTCATTTGAGCTGCACTTAGCAACACAATCTGATTCGCCTTTCTTCTAGGAACTCACACTCAAGGACCCCATACCTACAGGAGAAAGGAGGCTTGCGTTCCTACTGCAACCAAAGCACAGTTGTTCCTGTTACACTGCAGTATTTTGAATAGGCTAAGGACCGATAGCCTACTTAGAGTGTTCCAAGGATGAGTGAGTTCGCTACATGCAGAACACTTTGGGAAGTAATGTTGATTCAGGCAAGGGAACAGGGTGTAGCTAGAGTCTCTTTTGACTTGTTGGAAATCAGAAGGGTTTAGACTTCGTGTTCACCGCAAAAGATGACCTGATGGCACAAGCCTTGTTTCCCATATTAAAAGCTCTATTCAGGCTGCCCTGAAGCTACCTAAATACGTCTATTTCTGACTGGCCTCTAGTCACTGTAGTTACACTCTGGACGAAAAGGTTTCTCTAACGAAGCACGATGCTTCCATAGCATGGGTGGTAGCTCATCCCGTCAGGCTCTAGAGCTAAAGGGAAACTTGACGTCAGTACTTGCCTCACGCTAAGGCCTGAAGAGCCCTGCTGAAGCGAAAGCGTGTTGCAGTTTCCATTAGCTCGTATTCGCAGTTCTGCTTTACTTTAACGTTTCTACGGTTTTCCAGACTCTTTGGACCCTCGTGTGGGCACCCCATTGCCTACCAATACAGTGAGTACCAGCAGGCCGTACTGCCCTTCTAAGAAACATCCAGGCCGTAAGCCTTTCCAAGTCCCTCTATGTGTTCAGAGAGTAGGGCAATACACTGCACCCTTCCTTGGGAAAGCTAGATGTCCTCAGCACACCAACAGCTCCAGGGATTCTGTTCTCTCACGTCCTACATGCCATGGAGTCTGCCTCATTGTCCGATTTTGAGCTGCTCTTAGAAACACAATCTGCTTCGCCTTTCTTCCAGGAACTCACACCCAAGGACCCCATACCTACAGTAGAAAGGAGGCTTGCATCCTACTGCAACGAAACCACAGTTTTCCTGTTACACTGCAGGATTTTAGAATAGGCTTTAGCCTATTCTAGCCCGATAGCCTACATAGAGCATTTCAAATTTGAGGGAGTTCGCTACATGGAGAACACTTTGTGAAGAAAAGTTGATTCAGGCAAGGGACCAGGGTAGAGCTAGAGTCTCTTTTGACTTGTTAGAAATCAGAAGACTTCAGGCTGATTGTTCACCTGCAAAGAAGACCTGATGGCACAAGCCTTGCTTTCCCATATTAAAAGCTCTTAGTCATGCTGCCCTGAAGCTACCTAAATAACTCTCTTTTTGACTGGCCTCTAGTCACTGTAGTTAGCCCTCTGGAACAAAAAGCAGTTTTCTCTAAAGAAACACGGTGCTTCCATAGTATGGGTGGGAGCTCATCCTGTCAGGCTCTAGAGCTAAAGGGAAACTTGACGTGAGTACTTGCCTCACGCTAAGGCCTGAAAAGCCCTGCTGAAGCGAAAGCGTGTTGCAGTTTCCATTAGCTAGTATTCGCAGTTCTGCTTTACTTTAACGTTTCTCCGCTTTTCCAGACACTTAGGACCCTCGTGTGGGCACCCCACTGCCTACAAATACAGTGAGTACCAGCAGGTTCCACTGCCCTTCTAAGAAACTTCCAGGCCGTAAGTCTTTCCAAGTCACTCTGCATTCAGAGAGCAGGGCAATACACTGCACCCTTCCTTGGGAACGCTAGATGTCCTCAGCACACCAACAGCTCCAGGGATTCTGTTCTCTCACGTCCTACATGCCATGGAAGTCTGCCTCATTGTCCTCATTTGAGCTGCACTTAGCAACACAATCTGATTCGCCTTTCTTCTAGGAACTCACACTCAAGGACCCCATACCTACAGGAGAAAGGAGGCTTGCGTTCCTACTGCAACCAAAGCACAGTTGTTCCTGTTACACTGCAGTATTTTGAATAGGCTAAGGACCGATAGCCTACTTAGAGTGTTCCAAGGATGAGTGAGTTCGCTACATGCAGAACACTTTGGGAAGAAAAGTTGATTCAGGCAAGGGAACAGGGTGTAGCTAGAGTCTCTTTTGACTTGTTGGAAATCAGATGGGTTTAGACTTCGTGTTCACCGCAAAAGATGACCTGATGGCACAAGCCTTGTTTCCCATATTAAAAGCTCTATTCAGGTTGCCCTGAAGCTACCTAAATACGTCTATTTCTGACTGGCCTCTAGTCACTGTAGTTACACTCAGGACGAAAAGATTTCTCTAACGAAGCACGATGCTTCCATAGCATGGGTGGTAGCTCATCCCGTCAGGCTCTAGAGCTAAAGGGAAACTTGACGTCAGTACTTGCCTCACGCTAAGGCCTGAAGAGCCCTGCTGAAGCGAAAGCGTGTTGCAGTTTACATTAGCTCGTATTCGCAGTTCTGCTTTACTTTAACGTTTCTACGGTTTTCCAGACTCTTTGGACCCTCGTGTGGGCACCCCATTGCCTACCAATACAGTGAGTACCAGCAGGCCGTACTGCCCTTCTAAGAAACATCCAGGCCGTAAGCCTTTCCAAGTCCCTCTATGTGTTCAGAGAGTAGGGCAATACACTGCACCCTTCCTTGGGAAAGCTAGATGTCCTCAGCACACCAACAGCTCCAGGGATTCTGTTCTCTCACGTCCTACATGCCATGGAGTCTGCCTCATTGTCCGATTTTGAGCTGCTCTTAGAAACACAATCTGCTTCGCCTTTCTTCCAGGAACTCACACCCAAGGACCCCATACCTACAGTAGAAAGGAGGCTTGCATCCTACTGCAACGAAACCACAGTTTTCCTGTTACACTGCAGGATTATAGAATAGGCTTTAGCCTATTCTAGCCCGATAGCCTACATAGAGCATTTCAAATTTGAGGGAGTTCGCTACATGGAGAACACTTTGTGAAGAAAAGTTGATTCAGGCAAGGGACCAGGGTAGAGCTAGAGTCTCTTTTGACTTGTTAGAAATCAGAAGACTTCAGGCTGATTGTTCACCGGCAAAGAAGACCTGATGGCACAAGCCTTGCTTTCCCATATTAAAAGCTCTTAGTCATGCTGCCCTGAAGCTACCTAAATAACTCTCTTTTTGACTGGCCTCTAGTCACTGTAGTTAGCCCTCTGGAACAAAAAGCAGTTTTCTCTAAAGAAACACGGTGCTTCCATAGTATGGGTGGGAGCTCATCCTGTCAGGCTCTAGAGCTAAAGGGAAACTTGACGTGAGTACTTGCCTCACGCTAAGGCCTGAAAAGCCCTGCTGAAGCGAAAGCGTGTTGCAGTTTCCATTAGCTAGTATTCGCAGTTCTGCTTTACTTTAACGTTTCTCCGCTTTTCCAGACACTTAGGACCCTCGTGTGGGCACCCCACTGCCTACAAATACAGTGAGTACCAGCAGGTTCCACTGCCCTTCTAAGAAACTTCCAGGCCGTAAGTCTTTCCAAGTCACTCTGCATTCAGAGAGCAGGGCAATACACTGCACCCTTCCTTGGGAACGCTAGATGTCCTCAGCACACCAACAGCTCCAGGGATTCTGTTCTCTCACGTCCTACATGCCATGGAAGTCTGCCTCATTGTCCTCATTTGAGCTGCACTTAGCAACACAATCTGATTCGCCTTTCTTCTAGGAACTCACACTCAAGGACCCCATACCTACAGGAGAAAGGAGGCTTGCGTTCCTACTGCAACCAAAGCACAGTTGTTCCTGTTACACTGCAGTATTTTGAATAGGCTAAGGACCGATAGCCTACTTAGAGTGTTCCAAGGATGAGTGAGTTCGCTACATGCAGAACACTTTGGGAAGAAAAGTTGATTCAGGCAAGGGAACAGGGTGTAGCTAGAGTCTCTTTTGACTTGTTGGAAATCAGATGGGTTTAGACTTCGTGTTCACCGCAAAAGATGACCTGATGGCACAAGCCTTGTTTCCCATATTAAAAGCTCTATTCAGGTTGCCCTGAAGCTACCTAAATACGTCTATTTCTGACTGGCCTCTAGTCACTGTAGTTACACTCAGGACGAAAAGATTTCTCTAACGAAGCACGATGCTTCCATAGCATGGGTGGTAGCTCATCCCGTCAGGCTCTAGAGCTAAAGGGAAACTTGACGTCAGTACTTGCCTCACGCTAAGGCCTGAAGAGCCCTGCTGAAGCGAAAGCGTGTTGCAGTTTCCATTAGCTCGTATTCGCAGTTCTGCTTTACTTTAACGTTTCTACGGTTTTCCAGAGTCTTTGGACCCTCGTGTGGGCACCCCATTGCCTACCAATACAGTGAGTACCAGCAGGCCGTACTGCCCTTCTAAGAAACATCCAGGCCGTAAGCCTTTCCAAGTCCCTCTATGTGTTCAGAGAGTAGGGCAATACACTGCACCCTTCCTTGGGAAAGCTAGATGTCCTCAGCACACCAACAGCTCCAGGGATTCTGTTCTCTCACGTCCTACATGCCATGGAGTCTGCCTCATTGTCCGATTTTGAGCTGCTCTTAGAAACACAATCTGCTTCGCCTTTCTTCCAGGAACTCACACCCAAGGACCCCATACCTACAGTAGAAAGGAGGCTTGCATCCTACTGCAACGAAACCACAGTTTTCCTGTTACACTGCAGGATTATAGAATAGGCTTTAGCCTATTCTAGCCCGATAGCCTACATAGAGCATTTCAAATTTGAGGGAGTTCGCTACATGGAGAACACTTTGTGAAGAAAAGTTGATTCAGGCAAGGGACCAGGGTAGAGCTAGAGTCTCTTTTGACTTGTTAGAAATCAGAAGACTTCAGGCTGATTGTTCACCTGCAAAGAAGACCTGATGGCACAAGCCTTGCTTTCCCATATTAAAAGCTCTTAGTCATGCTGCCCTGAAGCTACCTAAATAACTCTCTTTTTGACTGGCCTCTAGTCACTGTAGTTAGCCCTCTGGAACAAAAAGCAGTTTTCTCTAAAGAAACACGGTGCTTCCATAGTATGGGTGGGAGCTCATCCTGTCAGGCTCTAGAGCTAAAGGGAAACTTGACGTGAGTACTTGCCTCACGCTAAGGCCTGAAAAGCCCTGCTGAAGCGAAAGCGTGTTGCAGTTTCCATTAGCTAGTATTCGCAGTTCTGCTTTACTTTAACGTTTCTCCGCTTTTCCAGACACTTAGGACCCTCGTGTGGGCACCCCACTGCCTACAAATACAGTGAGTACCAGCAGGTTCCACTGCCCTTCTAAGAAACTTCCAGGCCGTAAGTCTTTCCAAGTCACTCTGCATTCAGAGAGCAGGGCAATACACTGCACCCTTCCTTGGGAACGCTAGATGTCCTCAGCACACCAACAGCTCCAGGGATTCTGTTCTCTCACGTCCTACATGCCATGGAAGTCTGCCTCATTGTCCTCATTTGAGCTGCACTTAGCAACACAATCTGATTCGCCTTTCTTCTAGGAACTCACACTCAAGGACCCCATACCTACAGGAGAAAGGAGGCTTGCGTTCCTACTGCAACCAAAGCACAGTTGTTCCTGTTACACTGCAGTATTTTGAATAGGCTAAGGACCGATAGCCTACTTAGAGTGTTCCAAGGATGAGTGAGTTCGCTACATGCAGAACACTTTGGGAAGAAAAGTTGATTCAGGCAAGGGAACAGGGTGTAGCTAGAGTCTCTTTTGACTTGTTGGAAATCAGATGGGTTTAGACTTCGTGTTCACCGCAAAAGATGACCTGATGGCACAAGCCTTGTTTCCCATATTAAAAGCTCTATTCAGGTTGCCCTGAAGCTACCTAAATACGTCTATTTCTGACTGGCCTCTAGTCACTGTAGTTACACTCAGGACGAAAAGGTTTCTCTAACGAAGCACGATGCTTCCATAGCATGGGTGGTAGCTCATCCCGTCAGGCTCTAGAGCTAAAGGGAAACTTGACGTCAGTACTTGCCTCACGCTAAGGCCTGAAGAGCCCTGCTGAAGCGAAAGCGTGTTGCAGTTTCCATTAGCTCGTATTCGCAGTTCTGCTTTACTTTAACGTTTCTACGGTTTTCCAGAGTCTTTGGACCCTCGTGTGGGCACCCCATTGCCTACCAATACAGTGAGTACCAGCAGGCCGTACTGCCCTTCTAAGAAACATCCAGGCCGTAAGCCTTTCCAAGTCCCTCTATGTGTTCAGAGAGTAGGGCAATACACTGCACCCTTCCTTGGGAAAGCTAGATGTCCTCAGCACACCAACAGCTCCAGGGATTCTGTTCTCTCACGTCCTACATGCCATGGAGTCTGCCTCATTGTCCGATTTTGAGCTGCTCTTAGAAACACAATCTGCTTCGCCTTTCTTCCAGGAACTCACACCCAAGGACCCCATACCTACAGTAGAAAGGAGGCTTGCATCCTACTGCAACGAAACCACAGTTTTCCTGTTACACTGCAGGATTTTAGAATAGGCTTTAGCCTATTCTAGCCCGATAGCCTACATAGAGCATTTCAAATTTGAGGGAGTTCGCTACATGGAGAACACTTTGTGAAGAAAAGTTGATTCAGGCAAGGGACCAGGGTAGAGCTAGAGTCTCTTTTGACTTGTTAGAAATCAGAAGACTTCAGGCTGATTGTTCACCGGCAAAGAAGACCTGATGGCACAAGCCTTGCTTTCCCATATTAAAAGCTCTTAGTCATGCTGCCCTGAAGCTACCTAAATAACTCTCTTTTTGACTGGCCTCTAGTCACTGTAGTTAGCCCTCTGGAACAAAAAGCAGTTTTCTCTAAAGAAACACGGTGCTTCCATAGTATGGGTGGGAGCTCATCCTGTCAGGCTCTAGAGCTAAAGGGAAACTTGACGTGAGTACTTGCCTCACGCTAAGGCCTGAAAAGCCCTGCTGAAGCGAAAGCGTGTTGCAGTTTCCATTAGCTAGTATTCGCAGTTCTGCTTTACTTTAACGTTTCTCCGCTTTTCCAGACACTTAGGACCCTCGTGTGGGCACCCCACTGCCTACAAATACAGTGAGTACCAGCAGGTTCCACTGCCCTTCTAAGAAACTTCCAGGCCGTAAGTCTTTCCAAGTCACTCTGCATTCAGAGAGCAGGGCAATACACTGCACCCTTCCTTGGGAACGCTAGATGTCCTCAGCACACCAACAGCTCCAGGGATTCTGTTCTCTCACGTCCTACATGCCATGGAAGTCTGCCTCATTGTCCTCATTTGAGCTGCACTTAGCAACACAATCTGATTCGCCTTTCTTCTAGGAACTCACACTCAAGGACCCCATACCTACAGGAGAAAGGAGGCTTGCGTTCCTACTGCAACCAAAGCACAGTTGTTCCTGTTACACTGCAGTATTTTGAATAGGCTAAGGACCGATAGCCTACTTAGAGTGTTCCAAGGATGAGTGAGTTCGCTACATGCAGAACACTTTGGGAAGAAAAGTTGATTCAGGCAAGGGAACAGGGTGTAGCTAGAGTCTCTTTTGACTTGTTGGAAATCAGATGGGTTTAGACTTCGTGTTCACCGCAAAAGATGACCTGATGGCACAAGCCTTGTTTCCCATATTAAAAGCTCTATTCAGGTTGCCCTGAAGCTACCTAAATACGTCTATTTCTGACTGGCCTCTAGTCACTGTAGTTACACTCAGGACGAAAAGGTTTCTCTAACGAAGCACGATGCTTCCATAGCATGGGTGGTAGCTCATCCCGTCAGGCTCTAGAGCTAAAGGGAAACTTGACGTCAGTACTTGCCTCACGCTAAGGCCTGAAGAGCCCTGCTGAAGCGAAAGCGTGTTGCAGTTTCCATTAGCTCGTATTCGCAGTTCTGCTTTACTTTAACGTTTCTACGGTTTTCCAGACTCTTTGGACCCTCGTGTGGGCACCCCATTGCCTACCAATACAGTGAGTACCAGCAGGCCGTACTGCCCTTCTAAGAAACATCCAGGCCGTAAGCCTTTCCAAGTCCCTCTATGTGTTCAGAGAGTAGGGCAATACACTGCACCCTTCCTTGGGAAAGCTAGATGTCCTCAGCACACCAACAGCTCCAGGGATTCTGTTCTCTCACGTCCTACATGCCATGGAGTCTGCCTCATTGTCCGATTTTGAGCTGCTCTTAGAAACACAATCTGCTTCGCCTTTCTTCCAGGAACTCACACCCAAGGACCCCATACCTACAGTAGAAAGGAGGCTTGCATCCTACTGCAACGAAACCACAGTTTTCCTGTTACACTGCAGGATTTTAGAATAGGCTTTAGCCTATTCTAGCCCGATAGCCTACATAGAGCATTTCAAATTTGAGGGAGTTCGCTACATGGAGAACACTTTGTGAAGAAAAGTTGATTCAGGCAAGGGACCAGGGTAGAGCTAGAGTCTCTTTTGACTTGTTAGAAATCAGAAGACTTCAGGCTGATTGTTCACCGGCAAAGAAGACCTGATGGCACAAGCCTTGCTTTCCCATATTAAAAGCTCTTAGTCATGCTGCCCTGAAGCTACCTAAATAACTCTCTTTTTGACTGGCCTCTAGTCACTGTAGTTAGCCCTCTGGAACAAAAAGCAGTTTTCTCTAAAGAAACACGGTGCTTCCATAGTATGGGTGGGAGCTCATCCTGTCAGGCTCTAGAGCTAAAGGGAAACTTGACGTGAGTACTTGCCTCACGCTAAGGCCTGAAAAGCCCTGCTGAAGCGAAAGCGTGTTGCAGTTTCCATTAGCTAGTATTCGCAGTTCTGCTTTACTTTAACGTTTCTCCGCTTTTCCAGACACTTAGGACCCTCGTGTGGGCACCCCACTGCCTACAAATACAGTGAGTACCAGCAGGTTCCACTGCCCTTCTAAGAAACTTCCAGGCCGTAAGTCTTTCCAAGTCACTCTGCATTCAGAGAGCAGGGCAATACACTGCACCCTTCCTTGGGAACGCTAGATGTCCTCAGCACACCAACAGCTCCAGGGATTCTGTTCTCTCACGTCCTACATGCCATGGAAGTCTGCCTCATTGTCCTCATTTGAGCTGCACTTAGCAACACAATCTGATTCGCCTTTCTTCTAGGAACTCACACTCAAGGACCCCATACCTACAGGAGAAAGGAGGCTTGCGTTCCTACTGCAACCAAAGCACAGTTGTTCCTGTTACACTGCAGTATTTTGAATAGGCTAAGGACCGATAGCCTACTTAGAGTGTTCCAAGGATGAGTGAGTTCGCTACATGCAGAACACTTTGGGAAGAAAAGTTGATTCAGGCAAGGGAACAGGGTGTAGCTAGAGTCTCTTTTGACTTGTTGGAAATCAGATGGGTTTAGACTTCGTGTTCACCGCAAAAGATGACCTGATGGCACAAGCCTTGTTTCCCATATTAAAAGCTCTATTCAGGTTGCCCTGAAGCTACCTAAATACGTCTATTTCTGACTGGCCTCTAGTCACTGTAGTTACACTCAGGACGAAAAGGTTTCTCTAACGAAGCACGATGCTTCCATAGCATGGGTGGTAGCTCATCCCGTCAGGCTCTAGAGCTAAAGGGAAACTTGACGTCAGTACTTGCCTCACGCTAAGGCCTGAAGAGCCCTGCTGAAGCGAAAGCGTGTTGCAGTTTCCATTAGCTCGTATTCGCAGTTCTGCTTTACTTTAACGTTTCTACGGTTTTCCAGACTCTTTGGACCCTCGTGTGGGCACCCCATTGCCTACCAATACAGTGAGTACCAGCAGGCCGTACTGCCCTTCTAAGAAACATCCAGGCCGTAAGCCTTTCCAAGTCCCTCTATGTGTTCAGAGAGTAGGGCAATACACTGCACCCTTCCTTGGGAAAGCTAGATGTCCTCAGCACACCAACAGCTCCAGGGATTCTGTTCTCTCACGTCCTACATGCCATGGAGTCTGCCTCATTGTCCGATTTTGAGCTGCTCTTAGAAACACAATCTGCTTCGCCTTTCTTCCAGGAACTCACACCCAAGGACCCCATACCTACAGTAGAAAGGAGGCTTGCATCCTACTGCAACGAAACCACAGTTTTCCTGTTACACTGCAGGATTATAGAATAGGCTTTAGCCTATTCTAGCCCGATAGCCTACATAGAGCATTTCAAATTTGAGGGAGTTCGCTACATGGAGAACACTTTGTGAAGAAAAGTTGATTCAGGCAAGGGACCAGGGTAGAGCTAGAGTCTCTTTTGACTTGTTAGAAATCAGAAGACTTCAGGCTGATTGTTCACCGGCAAAGAAGACCTGATGGCACAAGCCTTGCTTTCCCATATTAAAAGCTCTTAGTCATGCTGCCCTGAAGCTACCTAAATAACTCTCTTTTTGACTGGCCTCTAGTCACTGTAGTTAGCCCTCTGGAACAAAAAGCAGTTTTCTCTAAAGAAACACGGTGCTTCCATAGTATGGGTGGGAGCTCATCCTGTCAGGCTCTAGAGCTAAAGGGAAACTTGACGTGAGTACTTGCCTCACGCTAAGGCCTGAAAAGCCCTGCTGAAGCGAAAGCGTGTTGCAGTTTCCATTAGCTAGTATTCGCAGTTCTGCTTTACTTTAACGTTTCTCCGCTTTTCCAGACACTTAGGACCCTCGTGTGGGCACCCCACTGCCTACAAATACAGTGAGTACCAGCAGGTTCCACTGCCCTTCTAAGAAACTTCCAGGCCGTAAGTCTTTCCAAGTCACTCTGCATTCAGAGAGCAGGGCAATACACTGCACCCTTCCTTGGGAACGCTAGATGTCCTCAGCACACCAACAGCTCCAGGGATTCTGTTCTCTCACGTCCTACATGCCATGGAAGTCTGCCTCATTGTCCTCATTTGAGCTGCACTTAGCAACACAATCTGATTCGCCTTTCTTCTAGGAACTCACACTCAAGGACCCCATACCTACAGGAGAAAGGAGGCTTGCGTTCCTACTGCAACCAAAGCACAGTTGTTCCTGTTACACTGCAGTATTTTGAATAGGCTAAGGACCGATAGCCTACTTAGAGTGTTCCAAGGATGAGTGAGTTCGCTACATGCAGAACACTTTGGGAAGTAATGTTGATTCAGGCAAGGGAACAGGGTGTAGCTAGAGTCTCTTTTGACTTGTTGGAAATCAGATGGGTTTAGACTTCGTGTTCACCGCAAAAGATGACCTGATGGCACAAGCCTTGTTTCCCATATTAAAAGCTCTATTCAGGCTGCCCTGAAGCTACCTAAATACGTCTATTTCTGACTGGCCTCTAGTCACTGTAGTTACACTCTGGACGAAAAGGTTTCTCTAACGAAGCACGATGCTTCCATAGCATGGGTGGTAGCTCATCCCGTCAGGCTCTAGAGCTAAAGGGAAACTTGACGTCAGTACTTGCCTCACGCTAAGGCCTGAAGAGCCCTGCTGAAGCGAAAGCGTGTTGCAGTTTCCATTAGCTCGTATTCGCAGTTCTGCTTTACTTTAACGTTTCTACGGTTTTCCAGACTCTTTGGACCCTCGTGTGGGCACCCCATTGCCTACCAATACAGTGAGTACCAGCAGGCCGTACTGCCCTTCTAAGAAACATCCAGGCCGTAAGCCTTTCCAAGTCCCTCTATGTGTTCAGAGAGTAGGGCAATACACTGCACCCTTCCTTGGGAAAGCTAGATGTCCTCAGCACACCAACAGCTCCAGGGATTCTGTTCTCTCACGTCCTACATGCCATGGAGTCTGCCTCATTGTCCGATTTTGAGCTGCTCTTAGAAACACAATCTGCTTCGCCTTTCTTCCAGGAACTCACACCCAAGGACCCCATACCTACAGTAGAAAGGAGGCTTGCATCCTACTGCAACGAAACCACAGTTTTCCTGTTACACTGCAGGATTTTAGAATAGGCTTTAGCCTATTCTAGCCCGATAGCCTACATAGAGCATTTCAAATTTGAGGGAGTTCGCTACATGGAGAACACTTTGTGAAGAAAAGTTGATTCAGGCAAGGGACCAGGGTAGAGCTAGAGTCTCTTTTGACTTGTTAGAAATCAGAAGACTTCAGGCTGATTGTTCACCGGCAAAGAAGACCTGATGGCACAAGCCTTGCTTTCCCATATTAAAAGCTCTTAGTCATGCTGCCCTGAAGCTACCTAAATAACTCTCTTTTTGACTGGCCTCTAGTCACTGTAGTTAGCCCTCTGGAACAAAAAGCAGTTTTCTCTAAAGAAACACGGTGCTTCCATAGTATGGGTGGGAGCTCATCCTGTCAGGCTCTAGAGCTAAAGGGAAACTTGACGTGAGTACTTGCCTCACGCTAAGGCCTGAAAAGCCCTGCTGAAGCGAAAGCGTGTTGCAGTTTCCATTAGCTAGTATTCGCAGTTCTGCTTTACTTTAACGTTTCTCCGCTTTTCCAGACACTTAGGACCCTCGTGTGGGCACCCCACTGCCTACAAATACAGTGAGTACCAGCAGGTTCCACTGCCCTTCTAAGAAACTTCCAGGCCGTAAGTCTTTCCAAGTCACTCTGCATTCAGAGAGCAGGGCAATACACTGCACCCTTCCTTGGGAACGCTAGATGTCCTCAGCACACCAACAGCTCCAGGGATTCTGTTCTCTCACGTCCTACATGCCATGGAAGTCTGCCTCATTGTCCTCATTTGAGCTGCACTTAGCAACACAATCTGATTCGCCTTTCTTCTAGGAACTCACACTCAAGGACCCCATACCTACAGGAGAAAGGAGGCTTGCGTTCCTACTGCAACCAA
The DNA here is from genome assembly GCF_028564815.1 of Eubalaena glacialis. NCBI lineage: Eukaryota > Metazoa > Chordata > Mammalia > Artiodactyla > Balaenidae > Eubalaena > Eubalaena glacialis. The sequence continues at coordinate 8,861 of NW_026871757.1, read as the reverse complement.
AGCACAGTTGTTCCTGTTACACTGCAGTATTTTGAATAGGCTAAGGACCGATAGCCTACTTAGAGTGTTCCAAGGATGAGTGAGTTCGCTACATGCAGAACACTTTGGGAAGAAAAGTTGATTCAGGCAAGGGAACAGGGTGTAGCTAGAGTCTCTTTTGACTTGTTGGAAATCAGATGGGTTTAGACTTCGTGTTCACCGCAAAAGATGACCTGATGGCACAAGCCTTGTTTCCCATATTAAAAGCTCTATTCAGGTTGCCCTGAAGCTACCTAAATACGTCTATTTCTGACTGGCCTCTAGTCACTGTAGTTACACTCAGGACGAAAAGATTTCTCTAACGAAGCACGATGCTTCCATAGCATGGGTGGTAGCTCATCCCGTCAGGCTCTAGAGCTAAAGGGAAACTTGACGTGAGTACTTGCCTCACGCTAAGGCCTGAAGAGCCCTGCTGAAGCGAAAGCGTGTTGCAGTTTCCATTAGCTCGTATTCGCAGTTCTGCTTTACTTTAACGTTTCTACGGTTTTCCAGACTCTTTGGACCCTCGTGTGGGCACCCCATTGCCTACCAATACAGTGAGTACCAGCAGGCCGTACTGCCCTTCTAAGAAACATCCAGGCCGTAAGCCTTTCCAAGTCCCTCTATGTGTTCAGAGAGTAGGGCAATACACTGCACCCTTCCTTGGGAAAGCTAGATGTCCTCAGCACACCAACAGCTCCAGGGATTCTGTTCTCTCACGTCCTACATGCCATGGAGTCTGCCTCATTGTCCGATTTTGAGCTGCTCTTAGAAACACAATCTGCTTCGCCTTTCTTCCAGGAACTCACACCCAAGGACCCCATACCTACAGTAGAAAGGAGGCTTGCATCCTACTGCAACGAAACCACAGTTTTCCTGTTACACTGCAGGATTATAGAATAGGCTTTAGCCTATTCTAGCCCGATAGCCTACATAGAGCATTTCAAATTTGAGGGAGTTCGCTACATGGAGAACACTTTGTGAAGAAAAGTTGATTCAGGCAAGGGACCAGGGTAGAGCTAGAGTCTCTTTTGACTTGTTAGAAATCAGAAGACTTCAGGCTGATTGTTCACCGGCAAAGAAGACCTGATGGCACAAGTCTTGCTTTCCCATATTAAAAGCTCTTAGTCATGCTGCCCTGAAGCTACCTAAATAACTCTCTTTTTGACTGGCCTCTAGTCACTGTAGTTAGCCCTCTGGAACAAAAAGCAGTTTTCTCTAAAGAAACACGGTGCTTCCATAGTATGGGTGGGAGCTCATCCTGTCAGGCTCTACAGCTAAAGGGAAACTTGACGTGAGTACTTGCCTCACGCTAAGGCCTGAAAAGCCCTGCTGAAGCGAAAGCGTGTTGCAGTTTCCATTAGCTAGTATTCGCAGTTCTGCTTTACTTTAACGTTTCTCCGCTTTTCCAGACACTTAGGACCCTCGTGTGGGCACCCCACTGCCTACAAATACAGTGAGTACCAGCAGGTTCCACTGCCCTTCTAAGAAACTTCCAGGCCGTAAGTCTTTCCAAGTCACTCTGCATTCAGAGAGCAGGGCAATACACTGCACCCTTCCTTGGGAACGCTAGATGTCCTCAGCACACCAACAGCTCCAGGGATTCTGTTCTCTCACGTCCTACATGCCATGGAAGTCTGCCTCATTGTCCTCATTTGAGCTGCACTTAGCAACACAATCTGATTCGCCTTTCTTCTAGGAACTCACACTCAAGGACCCCATACCTACAGGAGAAAGGAGGCTTGCGTTCCTACTGCAACCAAAGCACAGTTGTTCCTGTTACACTGCAGTATTTTGAATAGGCTAAGGACCGATAGCCTACTTAGAGTGTTCCAAGGATGAGTGAGTTCGCTACATGCAGAACACTTTGGGAAGAAAAGTTGATTCAGGCAAGGGAACAGGGTGTAGCTAGAGTCTCTTTTGACTTGTTGGAAATCAGATGGGTTTAGACTTCGTGTTCACCGCAAAAGATGACCTGATGGCACAAGCCTTGTTTCCCATATTAAAAGCTCTATTCAGGTTGCCCTGAAGCTACCTAAATACGTCTATTTCTGACTGGCCTCTAGTCACTGTAGTTACACTCAGGACGAAAAGATTTCTCTAACGAAGCACGATGCTTCCATAGCATGGGTGGTAGCTCATCCCGTCAGGCTCTAGAGCTAAAGGGAAACTTGACGTCAGTACTTGCCTCACGCTAAGGCCTGAAGAGCCCTGCTGAAGCGAAAGCGTGTTGCAGTTTCCATTAGCTCGTATTCGCAGTTCTGCTTTACTTTAACGTTTCTACGGTTTTCCAGACTCTTTGGACCCTCGTGTGGGCACCCCATTGCCTACCAATACAGTGAGTACCAGCAGGCCGTACTGCCCTTCTAAGAAACATCCAGGCCGTAAGCCTTTCCAAGTCCCTCTATGTGTTCAGAGAGTAGGGCAATACACTGCACCCTTCCTTGGGAAAGCTAGATGTCCTCAGCACACCAACAGCTCCAGGGATTCTGTTCTCTCACGTCCTACATGCCATGGAGTCTGCCTCATTGTCCGATTTTGAGCTGCTCTTAGAAACACAATCTGCTTCGCCTTTCTTCCAGGAACTCACACCCAAGGACCCCATACCTACAGTAGAAAGGAGGCTTGCATCCTACTGCAACGAAACCACAGTTTTCCTGTTACACTGCAGGATTATAGAATAGGCTTTAGCCTATTCTAGCCCGATAGCCTACATAGAGCATTTCAAATTTGAGGGAGTTCGCTACATGGAGAACACTTTGTGAAGAAAAGTTGATTCAGGCAAGGGACCAGGGTAGAGCTAGAGTCTCTTTTGACTTGTTAGAAATCAGAAGACTTCAGGCTGATTGTTCACCGGCAAAGAAGACCTGATGGCACAAGCCTTGCTTTCCCATATTAAAAGCTCTTAGTCATGCTGCCCTGAAGCTACCTAAATAACTCTCTTTTTGACTGGCCTCTAGTCACTGTAGTTAGCCCTCTGGAACAAAAAGCAGTTTTCTCTAAAGAAACACGGTGCTTCCATAGTATGGGTGGGAGCTCATCCTGTCAGGCTCTAGAGCTAAAGGGAAACTTGACGTGAGTACTTGCCTCACGCTAAGGCCTGAAAAGCCCTGCTGAAGCGAAAGCGTGTTGCAGTTTCCATTAGCTAGTATTCGCAGTTCTGCTTTACTTTAACGTTTCTCCGCTTTTCCAGACACTTAGGACCCTCGTGTGGGCACCCCACTGCCTACAAATACAGTGAGTACCAGCAGGTTCCACTGCCCTTCTAAGAAACTTCCAGGCCGTAAGTCTTTCCAAGTCACTCTGCATTCAGAGAGCAGGGCAATACACTGCACCCTTCCTTGGGAACGCTAGATGTCCTCAGCACACCAACAGCTCCAGGGATTCTGTTCTCTCACGTCCTACATGCCATGGAAGTCTGCCTCATTGTCCTCATTTGAGCTGCACTTAGCAACACAATCTGATTCGCCTTTCTTCTAGGAACTCACACTCAAGGACCCCATACCTACAGGAGAAAGGAGGCTTGCGTTCCTACTGCAACCAAAGCACAGTTGTTCCTGTTACACTGCAGTATTTTGAATAGGCTAAGGACCGATAGCCTACTTAGAGTGTTCCAAGGATGAGTGAGTTCGCTACATGCAGAACACTTTGGGAAGAAAAGTTGATTCAGGCAAGGGAACAGGGTGTAGCTAGAGTCTCTTTTGACTTGTTGGAAATCAGATGGGTTTAGACTTCGTGTTCACCGCAAAAGATGACCTGATGGCACAAGCCTTGTTTCCCATATTAAAAGCTCTATTCAGGTTGCCCTGAAGCTACCTAAATACGTCTATTTCTGACTGGCCTCTAGTCACTGTAGTTACACTCAGGACGAAAAGATTTCTCTAACGAAGCACGATGCTTCCATAGCATGGGTGGTAGCTCATCCCGTCAGGCTCTAGAGCTAAAGGGAAACTTGACGTCAGTACTTGCCTCACGCTAAGGCCTGAAGAGCCCTGCTGAAGCGAAAGCGTGTTGCAGTTTCCATTAGCTCGTATTCGCAGTTCTGCTTTACTTTAACGTTTCTACGGTTTTCCAGACTCTTTGGACCCTCGTGTGGGCACCCCATTGCCTACCAATACAGTGAGTACCAGCAGGCCGTACTGCCCTTCTAAGAAACATCCAGGCCGTAAGCCTTTCCAAGTCCCTCTATGTGTTCAGAGAGTAGGGCAATACACTGCACCCTTCCTTGGGAAAGCTAGATGTCCTCAGCACACCAACAGCTCCAGGGATTCTGTTCTCTCACGTCCTACATGCCATGGAGTCTGCCTCATTGTCCGATTTTGAGCTGCTCTTAGAAACACAATCTGCTTCGCCTTTCTTCCAGGAACTCACACCCAAGGACCCCATACCTACAGTAGAAAGGAGGCTTGCATCCTACTGCAACGAAACCACAGTTTTCCTGTTACACTGCAGGATTATAGAATAGGCTTTAGCCTATTCTAGCCCGATAGCCTACATAGAGCATTTCAAATTTGAGGGAGTTCGCTACATGGAGAACACTTTGTGAAGAAAAGTTGATTCAGGCAAGGGACCAGGGTAGAGCTAGAGTCTCTTTTGACTTGTTAGAAATCAGAAGACTTCAGGCTGATTGTTCACCGGCAAAGAAGACCTGATGGCACAAGCCTTGCTTTCCCATATTAAAAGCTCTTAGTCATGCTGCCCTGAAGCTACCTAAATAACTCTCTTTTTGACTGGCCTCTAGTCACTGTAGTTAGCCCTCTGGAACAAAAAGCAGTTTTCTCTAAAGAAACACGGTGCTTCCATAGTATGGGTGGGAGCTCATCCTGTCAGGCTCTAGAGCTAAAGGGAAACTTGACGTGAGTACTTGCCTCACGCTAAGGCCTGAAAAGCCCTGCTGAAGCGAAAGCGTGTTGCAGTTTCCATTAGCTAGTATTCGCAGTTCTGCTTTACTTTAACGTTTCTCCGCTTTTCCAGACACTTAGGACCCTCGTGTGGGCACCCCACTGCCTACAAATACAGTGAGTACCAGCAGGTTCCACTGCCCTTCTAAGAAACTTCCAGGCCGTAAGTCTTTCCAAGTCACTCTGCATTCAGAGAGCAGGGCAATACACTGCACCCTTCCTTGGGAACGCTAGATGTCCTCAGCACACCAACAGCTCCAGGGATTCTGTTCTCTCACGTCCTACATGCCATGGAAGTCTGCCTCATTGTCCTCATTTGAGCTGCACTTAGCAACACAATCTGATTCGCCTTTCTTCTAGGAACTCACACTCAAGGACCCCATACCTACAGGAGAAAGGAGGCTTGCGTTCCTACTGCAACCAAAGCACAGTTGTTCCTGTTACACTGCAGTATTTTGAATAGGCTAAGGACCGATAGCCTACTTAGAGTGTTCCAAGGATGAGTGAGTTCGCTACATGCAGAACACTTTGGGAAGAAAAGTTGATTCAGGCAAGGGAACAGGGTGTAGCTAGAGTCTCTTTTGACTTGTTGGAAATCAGATGGGTTTAGACTTCGTGTTCACCGCAAAAGATGACCTGATGGCACAAGCCTTGTTTCCCATATTAAAAGCTCTATTCAGGTTGCCCTGAAGCTACCTAAATACGTCTATTTCTGACTGGCCTCTAGTCACTGTAGTTACACTCAGGACGAAAAGATTTCTCTAACGAAGCACGATGCTTCCATAGCATGGGTGGTAGCTCATCCCGTCAGGCTCTAGAGCTAAAGGGAAACTTGACGTCAGTACTTGCCTCACGCTAAGGCCTGAAGAGCCCTGCTGAAGCGAAAGCGTGTTGCAGTTTCCATTAGCTCGTATTCGCAGTTCTGCTTTACTTTAACGTTTCTACGGTTTTCCAGACTCTTTGGACCCTCGTGTGGGCACCCCATTGCCTACCAATACAGTGAGTACCAGCAGGCCGTACTGCCCTTCTAAGAAACATCCAGGCCGTAAGCCTTTCCAAGTCCCTCTATGTGTTCAGAGAGTAGGGCAATACACTGCACCCTTCCTTGGGAAAGCTAGATGTCCTCAGCACACCAACAGCTCCAGGGATTCTGTTCTCTCACGTCCTACATGCCATGGAGTCTGCCTCATTGTCCGATTTTGAGCTGCTCTTAGAAACACAATCTGCTTCGCCTTTCTTCCAGGAACTCACACCCAAGGACCCCATACCTACAGTAGAAAGGAGGCTTGCATCCTACTGCAACGAAACCACAGTTTTCCTGTTACACTGCAGGATTATAGAATAGGCTTTAGCCTATTCTAGCCCGATAGCCTACATAGAGCATTTCAAATTTGAGGGAGTTCGCTACATGGAGAACACTTTGTGAAGAAAAGTTGATTCAGGCAAGGGACCAGGGTAGAGCTAGAGTCTCTTTTGACTTGTTAGAAATCAGAAGACTTCAGGCTGATTGTTCACCGGCAAAGAAGACCTGATGGCACAAGCCTTGCTTTCCCATATTAAAAGCTCTTAGTCATGCTGCCCTGAAGCTACCTAAATAACTCTCTTTTTGACTGGCCTCTAGTCACTGTAGTTAGCCCTCTGGAACAAAAAGCAGTTTTCTCTAAAGAAACACGGTGCTTCCATAGTATGGGTGGGAGCTCATCCTGTCAGGCTCTAGAGCTAAAGGGAAACTTGACGTGAGTACTTGCCTCACGCTAAGGCCTGAAAAGCCCTGCTGAAGCGAAAGCGTGTTGCAGTTTCCATTAGCTAGTATTCGCAGTTCTGCTTTACTTTAACGTTTCTCCGCTTTTCCAGACACTTAGGACCCTCGTGTGGGCACCCCACTGCCTACAAATACAGTGAGTACCAGCAGGTTCCACTGCCCTTCTAAGAAACTTCCAGGCCGTAAGTCTTTCCAAGTCACTCTGCATTCAGAGAGCAGGGCAATACACTGCACCCTTCCTTGGGAACGCTAGATGTCCTCAGCACACCAACAGCTCCAGGGATTCTGTTCTCTCACGTCCTACATGCCATGGAAGTCTGCCTCATTGTCCTCATTTGAGCTGCACTTAGCAACACAATCTGATTCGCCTTTCTTCTAGGAACTCACACTCAAGGACCCCATACCTACAGGAGAAAGGAGGCTTGCGTTCCTACTGCAACCAAAGCACAGTTGTTCCTGTTACACTGCAGTATTTTGAATAGGCTAAGGACCGATAGCCTACTTAGAGTGTTCCAAGGATGAGTGAGTTCGCTACATGCAGAACACTTTGGGAAGAAAAGTTGATTCAGGCAAGGGAACAGGGTGTAGCTAGAGTCTCTTTTGACTTGTTGGAAATCAGATGGGTTTAGACTTCGTGTTCACCGCAAAAGATGACCTGATGGCACAAGCCTTGTTTCCCATATTAAAAGCTCTATTCAGGTTGCCCTGAAGCTACCTAAATACGTCTATTTCTGACTGGCCTCTAGTCACTGTAGTTACACTCAGGACGAAAAGATTTCTCTAACGAAGCACGATGCTTCCATAGCATGGGTGGTAGCTCATCCCGTCAGGCTCTAGAGCTAAAGGGAAACTTGACGTCAGTACTTGCCTCACGCTAAGGCCTGAAGAGCCCTGCTGAAGCGAAAGCGTGTTGCAGTTTCCATTAGCTCGTATTCGCAGTTCTGCTTTACTTTAACGTTTCTACGGTTTTCCAGAGTCTTTGGACCCTCGTGTGGGCACCCCATTGCCTACCAATACAGTGAGTACCAGCAGGCCGTACTGCCCTTCTAAGAAACATCCAGGCCGTAAGCCTTTCCAAGTCCCTCTATGTGTTCAGAGAGTAGGGCAATACACTGCACCCTTCCTTGGGAAAGCTAGATGTCCTCAGCACACCAACAGCTCCAGGGATTCTGTTCTCTCACGTCCTACATGCCATGGAGTCTGCCTCATTGTCCGATTTTGAGCTGCTCTTAGAAACACAATCTGCTTCGCCTTTCTTCCAGGAACTCACACCCAAGGACCCCATACCTACAGTAGAAAGGAGGCTTGCATCCTACTGCAACGAAACCACAGTTTTCCTGTTACACTGCAGGATTATAGAATAGGCTTTAGCCTATTCTAGCCCGATAGCCTACATAGAGCATTTCAAATTTGAGGGAGTTCGCTACATGGAGAACACTTTGTGAAGAAAAGTTGATTCAGGCAAGGGACCAGGGTAGAGCTAGAGTCTCTTTTGACTTGTTAGAAATCAGAAGACTTCAGGCTGATTGTTCACCTGCAAAGAAGACCTGATGGCACAAGCCTTGCTTTCCCATATTAAAAGCTCTTAGTCATGCTGCCCTGAAGCTACCTAAATAACTCTCTTTTTGACTGGCCTCTAGTCACTGTAGTTAGCCCTCTGGAACAAAAAGCAGTTTTCTCTAAAGAAACACGGTGCTTCCATAGTATGGGTGGGAGCTCATCCTGTCAGGCTCTAGAGCTAAAGGGAAACTTGACGTGAGTACTTGCCTCACGCTAAGGCCTGAAAAGCCCTGCTGAAGCGAAAGCGTGTTGCAGTTTCCATTAGCTAGTATTCGCAGTTCTGCTTTACTTTAACGTTTCTCCGCTTTTCCAGACACTTAGGACCCTCGTGTGGGCACCCCACTGCCTACAAATACAGTGAGTACCAGCAGGTTCCACTGCCCTTCTAAGAAACTTCCAGGCCGTAAGTCTTTCCAAGTCACTCTGCATTCAGAGAGCAGGGCAATACACTGCACCCTTCCTTGGGAACGCTAGATGTCCTCAGCACACCAACAGCTCCAGGGATTCTGTTCTCTCACGTCCTACATGCCATGGAAGTCTGCCTCATTGTCCTCATTTGAGCTGCACTTAGCAACACAATCTGATTCGCCTTTCTTCTAGGAACTCACACTCAAGGACCC